>NC_056737.1:1345180442-1345380442 GCF_019279795.1 Protopterus annectens
ATAGATATGGGTCAGTGGGGTTTTGTGGAGGGAAGGCAAACATTTAACAACATTAACCAAACATTGATGATCCAGAGAGAAGCAGAATGTAAGAAAATACTGTTGTTTTTGAGTCTTGTTGCAGGGAATGCATTTGACAAAGTAAGCTGGGACCTTATTAGCAGGGCAATGGAAACATTTGCATTTCCTGAAAAAATTATAAGGTTGATTAGCAGGATATATGAGGGATCGGAGGTGAAAATTAAAGTGTGGGGGGGTCCTCTCTCATAATTTCTGCTTGAGCAGAGGAATCTGGCAGGGGGGGTCCTCTTTCTCCTTTATTATTGGCATTATATTTAGAACCATTGGCAAAGAAATTAAGGGAATCAGAAATTCAAGGATATAATTGATATGGTAGTCAAGAAAAGTTGGCTTTATTTGGAGATGATATTATTTTATACTTGAAAAAAACAGAAAGAGACATTACAGTGTTGTGGAACATTTTGAGACAGTTTCAGATCTTTTTACGAAACAAAATTAATGAAACTAAAATAAAGGCAATAGCGGTAAATTATGTACCCGCACACAAATTGGTTCATGAATATCCATATTTATGGGGACATGACAAAATGAAGTATTTAGGAGTATGGATTCAAAATTATTCTAGTGCGACAGCTAAGAATATGTGGGAAGAGACTAAACAAAAGATAATACAAAAACTGAGAAAATGGAAGCTTTGTTATATGGATGTGGATAATAAGATACAAGCAGTTAAAATTATTTTAGTCCCTTTAGCCTTATACACAGGTCAGGTATTTTTTATCAACCAGAGGATAAGAAGTGGATAGCAATTAAAAAAGAGTTGAAGGACTTTATCTGAGAGGGTGGGAAAGAAGACAAGAGTCAAGTGGGATAAGCTGATTCTTCCAGTAGAACAGGGCGGACTGGATTTACCCAGTTTAAATGAGGTATTTCAGAGCTACACAGTTAAGACTCCTTTACATAGCACAAGCAAAAAACTATATTTCAAAGTGGAAAGGGATGATGATGAAATTGGGGGGAAGCTCAAGAAACAAGGAAAGACTGGGATTTGGATGCAAGCCTTTAAGGAGAATAACAATAATCATACAGAATATTATATCCATAAAGTAGCCAAAAGTATTCTAAGAACTAAGTCAGCACAGGATTGGAGAAAGGCGATTCTGCCAACAGGGATGACTGCAATTTGGGATACAGACAGTAAGTAAGAGGGGGCTGGGATTTATTGGAGAAAACTGGTCAAAGGAACCAAGGTATTGGGAACAAATAACTAGACAGGGAAAGATGATAGAATGGGAAGACACCAATAATTTATTTGGACTGAAGGTTAGAGATTGCCTTCCTTATCAGGGATTGATATCCTAGTATAGGCAAAGAAAAAGAAGTGGAGCAGTCATAAACAAAAGACCAGCACTGGTAGAGTTTTTAGTAGAATCTAGAACAGAAGCTACCATTAAAAAGGAGTAGTTAGTCGAGCATGTAAAATATTGCATGATAACTATAAGAATCTGTCAGAGGAGGTTAAAAAGGATTGGGAAGAAAGCATGGATAAGCAATTCACAAAGAAACAATGAGAGGATATATATGTATCCCAAATATACAACAAAATCTAGAAGATTTAGGATTTCCTCTGGTAATGAAGTTATCCCCCTTTCTCATTGGTATTCTATATGGTATAAGTCTAATAAATTGCACTCTATATGCATTAACGGAAGCACTTTACATAATCGAATTACTGAAATCTCGAATGCCATATGGTCGAGACCATATGATCGACATTTCACTAAATCGAATATGTAAAGTTGTAAAAAATAACACTTTACTTACCTTAAAACATTACGTGCACACAGAGGCAAGGCTTCTTGTACGCTCTGTGTGTACGTAATGTTTTTATCTTTTTTGTGGTGTTGACAGGAGGTGGGAAATCTCCCGTTTTGCGCTTCCGCATACAGCACAATATGGGAGATTTCCCTTTTCCCCACTGTAGTGCAATCTCAGAGTTGGTATATTTAAGTAGGGGGGGTGTGGGGGGCAAAGGCGATGTTTGACTTTTTTTTTTTTTTTGGGGTTTCATTTTAGAGGTTCGAGATTTTGGTAATTCGGTCTTCTAAAGTGAATCCGCATTAACACCTCACTATGCTTAAATGACCTTTCTATTTTCAATTAGTAACCCACATACTATTCTTTACCAGGAATACTTAAATAATTCTAACTTAATTCTTAAAAATAATCTTATCATATATGGTCTATATTTCCAAAGTTGCTCAAATGTCTGAAAATTGATTTTCATATTATTTGTTTTCCTAATATGTAACTTTATTTTCTTCTGTAAGAAATGTTGTGCAAGAATGCCTTTTCGCTTATTATATATCCTTTACCACTGTAATTTTCAACCGTGTAAGCTCTGTTGTCATGAATGTAACTACTTGTGGAGTTTTCTTCCCGGGCATCCAATGAAAATGGGTTGCTCCGACCCAGTGGACCCCCTCTCCCAGTCAACAATTTCAAATAAATAAGTAAATGTTTGCATAGATGTTTCTGTACCCCAAGTGGACTCCAGAGAATTTTTCCTCAGGCATACAGTAAATGTAGGAGGTGTGTCAAGGAAGAAAGAGGTAATTGGGGACACATTTTCTGGGACGGCTGTGAATTGGTGGATGTTAGGTGGGCAGTTTGGTCTGATGAAGGAGATGATTTTTCTGAGCTATGATACAGAATCGGAATTGCCTAGACATGGTAGGGCCTTGCTGTGTCTAATAATGGTGGCTGCCAAATAAAGCATTTACTAGAAAATAGAAATCAAAATGTAAACCAACTATACTACAAGTAGTGAATATAGTAACAGAGATAAAACAACTGGAATTGAGATCTTTAGAAATGGGTAGGAGTAAACTACATAGGAAAAATATGGGAATTGTGGGAACATTACATACCAGGGAGGAATGAGGTTTAAAAGGCGGCAGGACTTAAATGAGACATTTAATGTTTGACTGAAAAAGATTGGGTAGATTATAAGTGATGTATAATATTTGGAACTGGAAGTATGTCAATAATGTTTGTGATGTAAAATGCTTGCAACTAGGATTGTGTTGGTGTAGTTTGTTTTCATTTGTATAAATGTATGATTGCCTATGTAGTAAGTGATGGGTTAATAAAAAGAAAAGGGCAGGAACTGAATAATTTATGTGATATTGCTTAGGATGTGTGATATATAGCAATGTATGTGAAGTAAAATGTTTATGTTAATTATAGTTTGATTACTTTTATGTGAATGTAAATTTGCCTATGCTACAAGTGATGGTTCAGTAAAGGTGTTTGGTAAAAGAAAGTCTGTGTGTGGTTGCAGCCAGAAAACAAGATGATGTGATTTTTCGAGTAATTGAAAGGAAGTTTGAATAACTTCTCTCTCTCCATTCTCATTCCTACATCCTGCTGGGCATTGAGTCTGTTGTTACTGAATTTATGTAATCAGTGTGGGGAAGGTAAGGTTTAAGTAGCTCATTGCTTAGTACCACCAGGCTAGGCCTGTAATAATTTACTTGCTGTTAGTTTCTCATTCATGAAATTCTATCAGCCTATTAAGAAGCATCATGAGTTCTTAATTTAGCTATGTAAAATATTCTGCTACATTTTCCTGTCTTCTGTGTTTGTGCATTATTTATTCTCTGGTGCTGTTTTATTCATAAAGATGCTGCTGTTCCCAAGTCTTATCCCCCGACTCCGTTATAGATAAGAAGTGACTCACCAATTAGTAACTGCCTTGTTCGATGCTGAAGTATATGTTGTAATAAATAATAAAGCAGTTTCAGAAAAAGGGAATGATCTGATGTTCTCGTGCAGCAGTGAGTTCAGAGCTTGAATGACAAGTTTAGACAAAACTGCAGTGCATTGATACTCTGGATTCTGATGGCTTCTGTGATTGCAGAGCTGGTACTCTTTTAATCATGTTTTGATATATTTTATTTGAAAGATGAAGTGATATTCATTTTACATTTTTAGTATTTGTAGTGTGCAGTTTATCATGGTATTATTTCAAGGACTTTATCTGCTGTTAACTAGTATTAATTGTGTCAGCCTTTTTTCTTTATCTGTAATCATTGTGATGTGATATTTCCTTTGTCGCTATACAGAGTAAGGGTTGACCTGTCCTGTAATTGTCTAAAGCTGTCCTGCAGTGTTTTATAGCTTTTGTTTGTAGGGCTAGACATCTGCAGCCCTCTACTACTATTGTCCCTTTTTGGTTTTGTTAATCTTAAAACTGTCATACAAGGTTTTCTAAGAACTTGTTTGTTTTACTGATTGATCCTGGAATACAGTAGTAGTAGTGCCTGCAAATGAAAATTATTCTCTGTTTTTGCAGAACACATTTGTTGCTATATTGTGCTGCATTTGCCATCTTTGATGTGACTGTGTTAACCAAGCACTGCCTTTGTTTCATTAAACTGCACATCCATTTACAAAACAGTCATAAATAAGTATGCAGAAACCAAAGTAATAATAGTTATGGATAAGATTATCCAGGGTTTCTGAATGAAGTTAAAAGAGCATTGGCAATACCCTTGACAAGTAATTTTAGCTGTTTACTGTGGTGGTGGTGCTGTGGTAGCGTTGTCGCCTCATAGCAAGACGTTGTCCCATTCGATTCTCAGCTAGAGCGTCTTCTGTGTGGAGGCATACGTGAATGGGGCGTGCCTTCGTTGAAGGTTGTGCGTCAGGGCTGGTAACCCGGTATGTAAAAATCCACTACCAATCATTAGCGGACCGGAGTTCCGCTGTGGTGACCCCTAACCGGGAAAAAGCCGAAAGACACAAACAAAACTGTTTCCAAATGATTAGAGAGGTGCTTATTTGGTTCTTTGTCTCAGATGTGGGATAAACAGTGGAGGAAAACTGGTAGACATCTGTCCTGACTTTGGTGACTGAGGGAATTACTATTGAAGAGAAAATTATAGAGAGGTTGCACAGGTGTTAGATCTAAGCTGTGTTTTTTTTTTCGCATTTACCAGTCTTTCTCTGTGTATTTTCTTGTTTGCATTCTTTTTGGAGTAATATTTTGTATCACTGGATGGTATTCTATCAGACTGGCAGTTTTCATTATGTAATGCATTTGATTACTTTATAGCTGGACTGTAACAAAATTTCTTTTTGTATGTTTTATGTATAGTGGGACTTATTCTTCTAGGCCTTCAATGAAAATGTGCTTCCCAGCCAAACAACCTGGCAAAAAAATAAATACAAGTATGTATTTAATTTAAGCAAGGCAAGCATGTATCATACAGATTAACTTTGGGTACTCTTGTAAAACATGAATAAAATGACGACTTAAATTTAGCACGTTAAGATATGAAGTAACATAAATTAAGTCAGATGTTACCTAAGCAAAACCATTTAGGTTGCATGCTTTGGCTGGGTAACCAAACTAAATTGGTGTGGGTATATTCTACCTGAATTTTGTTCATTAAAATAACCCTTCAGTTAAACTCTGCAGAGTTTTGCTTGTATAAAAGTTAACTAGATTAATAGTGGACCTTAAATATATAGTAAATTATGTTAAAATGATGAGTGACAAGAGAATGGTTAGAAATTAAGTTTTATAGAAAGAGCGTATCATTCACATGTCAGTAACTATTTATATGCCACTGGAAAAATAAAAACATTTTGCAGGAACACTGGCAGCATTGCTAAAACATCCTGTCTAGATTCCATTGTTTTTGTTTCAGGACTTCCCCTTTTTTTTTTGCAAATGCCTTTAAGATTATTTTTTTCCATGCAATTGTATTCAAGTTTAACTGTATTCTTTGGTTAACCAGACAAAGCCAATTAGACATAAGCCTCTTTTCAGGGGTAACCTGGGAGCACTAATTGGTTAAGTGACTTGCTCAGTTATACAGTAGACACATGGAAACTGAGGGAATCAAACCGTGGACTACAAAATGAAGAGTGTTAGCAGCTCATAGTTGTAGTCCTCTTTAGTAAACTGCTAGACAAAGTAAGTTCCAAGACAAGAATACAATATATCGCAATATAGCCATCCATCCATCTACAACCCTTTTCCCATTTTTTACACATGGGGACAAGAATACAATGTTGTTGTGTCTTTCGGCTTTTCCCGGTTAGGGGTCGCCACAGCGGAACTCCGGTCCGCTAATGATTGGTAGTTGATTTTTACGTGCCGAGTTACCAGCCCTGACGCACAGCCTTCAACGAAGGTGCGCCCATTCACACATGTCTCCACGCAGAAGACGCTCTAGCTGAGAATCGAACCGGACAGCGTCTTACTGTGAGGCGAAAACGCTACCGCAGCACCACCACCGCAGGTGGGACAAGAATACAATATATCACAATATTATAGCCATCCATCCATCCGTCCGTCCACAACCCTTTTCCCATTTTTTACACATGGGGTTGGAGTGTTACTTCAACAATGACAATCATTTAGAGCCATGTTTCACACCCCACTTCAAGGAAATAAAACATGTAATTCACAGTGCTAATCAGAGCTTGTAACCTCCAGACATGCTGCTGTAACTTTAAGGGGATTTCCAGAATTTTATTAATTTATTTATTTGCTTTGTTTTGTTTGCTGGAAAAGTCCAGCTGGTACAAGGCCCTATTCAGTGGAGGTCCAGGGAGAAAAGTTGCAAACATAAAAGTTGTAGAACAGTACATTCTACTATTATATTTTCATGTTCTATGCAAATGCTAGGACATGTCATGTATATAATAATAATAATAATAATACATAAAACAGTAATAATAGTAAGACACAGTAATATGAAATGGCTCCCAAATACACTTGTGTTTGAATAGTGCTACAGTTTCCATACAGATGTTCAACAGAATAAGTACAACACTTGTTATGGTGGTAGGCACGAGTTGGTAGGTTTAAAGTAAAAAAATATGTAGAAAAAAGTAGGATAGACATGGAAATGGAATTCTAGGGCTTCTAATAGTGTACAATTTGTTTTGCATAACAAGGAGAATCATGTTAAAGAAACTGTACAATGATGTACAGCAGTACAAAGTTCTATATGGGAGAAATGTCATCTGGAGGGGTTTTTTTTTAAATCTTATTGTAGAGTGTAACAGCGACATAACCAAGAGTTAAGGAGGAGTTGTATTAGTTTAGTTTTGAAGTTGGATGTTTTTTCAGTGAGTCTAATAGGGAGTGGATTGGAATTCTGGGCTTTGGAAACATGGCTGGAATACAGAGGGTCTGCAGCATTGTTGTTGGACTTTGGAACCATGAAGTTCATCACTAGAGCAGAGGTACTGGTTGGGATGTACCTTTATTAGCAAAGAGCCTAGGGCAAGCCACCTTTTAGGGTGATGCACTAGACTATGCTACTTGTAGGTGAGAGAGAATGAGGTAGTAGGTTAGCTCTAGCCAGTTGATATGAATACAAGCAATGCAGTTGTTAGAAGAGTAAGCTTTATTGGATGTAATTTTGGCTGTTTTATTGTAGCACTTGTCAAGTTTACTATTCTATGTGGCCTGGAGTTTGGTGCAAATTGGTGAGATATAGGAGTGTGTGCAGAGGACAGAAGGAGATGAGAGCTGATCTGCCAGTTTTGCTGACATAATGTTTAACTCTGTATGATACCCAGCTTTTGATAGGTTTTTTGGATAACCAAAATTTTAACTTGCATATTCAACAAGTTGTCATCAGTAGAGTGATACCTAGTAGTTTAATGTTGGAGACTACTTCAGTTACTTTGTTGTTGAAGGAGATGATTATGATGTTTATTTTGCAGTCAGTGTAGGATGGCAGGGGGGTGAAAAAGAGCATTTTGTCTTCTTTGTTTTCAAGATGAGGTCTGATATGGCCAGCCTTTTTCAGTGGTGGTGGAATCCTGAGTGAGTTTTCGAAGCTCAATAGGAATCTGGGCTGAGCATGTAAGAACAGAATCATCAGGGTCTGTATTACAACATTGAACTAAAACAAGTTCAAACGTTGTAATATCGAATCCTAAAGTCAGAAAGTGGAAAATAGCGAAGCCATGGCACATCGACTTTTTTTCCCAGGGAAAAAAATCAGTGGGCCGTTTTCGGTACTTTGCTATTTCCTCCACTGTGGTGTGATCTCGGAGTTGGTATATTTAAGTGGAGGGTATGGGAGCGAAGCCCTCCACTTCAGTTTAAGGTCAAGATTTTCTTTTATCACGGAACAGCGATTTTTTTCCCTGGGGAAAGAAATCGCTGTTCTATGCTTTCGGTTTTGTTGGGTGTCTGACATAAGGGTTCAATGTTACAACGATCGAACTTTTGTAAGTTTGACATTGTGATATAGACCGGCATCATCATTATATTTAATTAGGTTGACAGGTTTAACAGCAGTGTACAAATTGTTGATAAATATGTTGAAAAAGTGGGGCCCAAGTCTTGGGGTACACAAACAGATACTGTAGGAAGGTAGAATAATTTGATTGCCATTAAACAGCTTATAGTCTTTTGGAATCAGGAGAGTATGGGTTGGGATGGGCCTAAGGATGCTAACTGAAACAGTAGCTTGCCATGGGGGATTGTATCAAGGGCTTTTTATAAGTCTAAGTGAAAAGTGCAGATACAGTATTTCTTGCATTGCATTTTTGGTTGATGGCATTTATAAAGCGGAGTAATGCAGTTTTGGAGCTGTGATTTGGTGTGAAGCAGTGCTGGGTAGGAGATAATTTGTGTTAATGATATGTTTAAACAGTTTAATAGATGCATTTTTCCAGAATTTTAGACAAGGGGAATATATGTGTATATATATATATATATATATATATATATATATATATATAGCTATGGACGTGTAGTTGGAGAGTTCAGTGATATTGCCTCCTTTGTGAAGAGGGGAGGATATAATATCCTTTCCAGCCGGAGAGGACATAAGATTCTTGAATAGCTCTTAATTATGGTAAGTTATCAATAGCGAAGGTGGTGGGTTTATGTATGAGGAAATACTTCTGTATGATGCACGTGGGGGTAGAGTTTAGGAAAAAAGCTTTGGATTGAGAAGTATTTTGTGGATTATTGTTATTTTTATTGAATAATGAATTTTTGGTACATATGAAGTAGTAGATGAATAGAATAACAAGTACTTTTTATATCGATACCAGAGCATAATTTGGGCTGTTGACATCTGCCAGGGGTTAAAAGTTTTTGGATGGAGACCCTGATCTCTTTTGAGATTACATGGTGAATATTTCATGAGTAAAATTAGTTGCAGATTTTATGTATTTTGACTTTGTTTTTGGTAAGATTGTGGTGGTGACTAAAGTTTTGATGGTGTTGTGGAGTTTGATTTTGTTCAGGCCTTATTCCTTTTTTATGCGTGAGTATTTTGGTGTCAGATGACAGCCAGCAGACAGTGTTACACTTGACTCTTTCTACTAATTGGAGCCTGGTTATTTAGTACATTAAGAAAAGTTGTATTAAAGAGAAGAATGGCATTGTCTAGCGGAATGATTGAGTAGATTTCAGTGGATTGATTATATTGTGGATATGAATGTGATGGGATTAAAGTTGGTCAGATTACTCAATAAAGTAATGCTTTCTCTGTACATTGGTAGTGCTTCTAACTGCAAAGTTGGAGACGTGATCACTAAGTGTGTCTGGTAAGGGTCCTGAGGATGATATTTTGTTAGTATTGCTGGTCAGTATGTAGTCCTGAAGGGATTATTCATTATTACATTTGGTGAATCTAGTTAGAGTTTGGATAATTTCAGTGTATCCATATAGATTTAATGATATGGCAGTGGAATCTCTAATGAGGGAGAGTCAATATTTGAGTCCACAAAAGTAATTGTTTTATAAGATATGCTTTCTGTTATCCAGGCACAAATATCTTCCATACTGGAGATGCTGTGTTCTGGTGGTGTGTATAAGGTAATTATACACTTTTCTCTTTGATTAATTTCAGAAGGTGAATGAGGATTTCAGCATTCTTGAAAATTGGTGACTTGCCAGGATATAGAGAGAGTTCAGTGATGCTGGAGAACATTATAGCAGTGCTTCCTCCCTTTTCTATATAATCAAGTCTTTAGGTGCTGGACCTGGGGGAGGAAGCAATTTCTGCATTTTTAATTCATAGTTTCAGCCAGGTTTAAGATATGGTGCATGCATGATTAGCCAAACATGTGGGTGAGCCATTTTGTTAGTAATACTGCTGATTTTAATATGGTGAAATTTTAGCCCTGAATGGATAGCAGATGCTTTGTGTAGATGAAAAGTGTTGATGGGAAGGGAGGGAGACTCATATTTGGTCAGTCGGAATGGTCCATGGTTTGGGTGAATGTCTTTACAGAGCTGGAGTTTGATGGGTGAGAGGCTGTAGAGGAACAGGTTATCATTTTATTTTAATGTAAATCTTGCTTTTCACGGGTGAGGCTGCATCATAGGAGTGTTTAAAGAGGTGAATGAAGGAAATTTTGTACAGTCATGGAAATATATACATACAGTGGATATAATTATTATGATTAAAATGCCAGGTTTTTGTGATATAAAAAAGAGGGACCACAATAAATCATTTCAAAACTTTTCCCACCTTTAATGTGCCCTATAACCTGTACAATTCATTTGAAAAACAAATCTGTTAAGGGGAAAATATTAAAAAAAAAAAAAAAAAACGTACAATAAGCTGCTTGCATAAGTGTGCACACCCTTAAACTAATACTTTGTTGAAGCACCTTTTGATTTAATTACAGCATTCAGTCTTCTTGAGTAGGAGTCTGTCAGCATGGCACAGCTTGACTTGGCAATATTTACCCACTCTTCCTTACAAAATTGCTCCCAATCTGTCAGATTACGAGGACATCTCTTGTGCACGGCCTTCTTCAGGTTACAAATACTCATGTCTCAGATTTACAGCTGCTAGGAAGTAACAGGGCAATAAAAACAATTTACATTTTAAACCTAGTAATTATTTCTGTTTGAAAACAATAGAAAGAAGACATCTTGTTTCCTTCACTGAAACTGAAAGATAAATACACAGCCGTAAAACACTTTGATTCCAAATTATTTTCTTAGAGTTTTGCAGGTTAACTCTGTATGTTCCAAATCTACTGTTAAAACATACATTTGCACAGGTATACATTTCATATGCAATTCTGTTCTTTTCCAGAAGGGTACACTGTGGTTACATTCTTTAAGCTCAGTACATAACATACAGTTCAACACACACTTCTGCACCAGTAGCTTAATATCCACATAACATATAGTTCTTTTACATTTGTAAGACAAGCATATGAATCATATTAATATTCACAAATGACACACGACTGTTCTCAAAATTCTAGATAGCTGGGCTGGCAGTGTCACAGAGCTTAAAATAATAAATGATGGAAGAAAGATCAAAGAAAGCAGGGCACTGGTTTGGCAGCCACACTAACACATTATAGTACAAAGTAAAGAAGAGCAATGTCATTTGAAACTGGAAATGTATATTGACTTATCATTCCAGTGAAAGTAGCTTTTGACTGAATTTGAATTTGTTTTATCAACACAAATACATTAGCTCCTGCTCTGTTAGGAAAAAAAATGTCCTTCCCCTTGTCCCACCGCTTGTTTCCACAGAGCTCAGCAAAGCTTGACATCCTAGCCTGTATTCAAGAAGCATTTCCACTGCATCTAGTGCCATCCAGGCAAGACATTTTTGTATTCAAATTATTGCTCTTGTTGTTTTCAGAGCACTTAAATTAATTTTGGTTGAAAAAGTTGTCTTTCTCAGCTGTTGCTTATAGAGCACTGCATTGTAATCACCTTGCAGAGGGGTGCTTCAGCTGGGAAACAATTTGTTTTGCACTTGCATTGCACTTGAGAGCCCTTTTTGCTGTGCTTTTACATTTGAGGACTAGGAATATCCTTGTTGGCAAAAGGTGTTTGTTTGGTCTGTCAGAGTTGGGAAGCACTTCAGAAGGGCTCACAGTGTAGTTGTTTATTGGCCAATCAGCTCAGAAGTTAGATTTTACTTTTTTTTCTGCTGTTGTAAATGTATTTTATTTTTTTTTTTTTTATCTGCTGCTATAAAATTGCCAAATTGTGCAGAGCTGCTTACTGTGCAGTTGCTGTTACCAGTCCCCAGTACAGGCACATACATCTAGATGGTAAAGATTATCTTAAAAACTAACATTAGTACTTAACCATGTAAATACAGAGGCTGAAACGAAGCCATAGAGGGTGAGACCAGCTGAGAGCAGCCAGTTTCTGTACTGAACAACATTGCTATGTGTTAGTATTACCTAACCTAGTCTAGAGCCAAACCCCAGAAACCACCCTAGCAAAACTCTATAACCTGGTCCTTAACCTGTAGTAGCCCAACCCAAGTACAGGCCCAGACAGTATGGATATTCATTTTCCAAATGCTTCCATCACCAGCTTGGTAAATACAGGCATCCTAATTCAGTATACCAATTGTCTCATGTTCACAGGCAGCCATTTAGTCCTTAAAGAAGCAAACACAATATGCGTGAGATGTATATATACAAATTCATTGTGCACAAAAATCTCACATACTTACAAGTTTGGCAAGAACACACACACTGTATCTGCCACATAGATAGTCCACCACACACACACAGACCAACTTATGCTGAGGCACTAAAAATCAGTTTACCCAAACTGCAAAGACCTCCTAAGCCTGTAAATGGCAACATCTATCATCAACAGTCTCCTGAAACATTCACCAAAAGCAACACCAATCACCACATGTACACCTACATCCAGTGGGGCCCTAAGAGCATAGGCCATAAAGCAAATGAAGACGTTACCCAGGCCTCTAGTCATATGAGACTCTGTTGTACAGCACAGGGATGCCCTGATCAATAGACTGAACAAGAAGATCTGCCAAGGTATAAATGCACTCAGATCTCTAAACCATGGGTACTGTTATAATTCTATCATAATTCGTATGGGTATAAATGACCAGAGATGTACATCTCTGGATTATATGAAGAAAGAAATTATCGATCGCTTGGAATGTGTCATGGGCATGTATGTACCTTGCATTGAGCAGTGTTCCACCTTCCTCAAGGATGATGCCACAGTACGAAAAAAAAAATTAGCTTAGTTTCTGCTGTCACTCCAGGGGGATTCAGTATCTGTTATCAAGGGAAGATATGGCTAACTGACCACTTTGCTTTGCAAAGAATGGTCTGCACCTGCCCACACTAGGCTTCCAAATATTGTTTATAAATTTATTCACTCCCCACCCTTTTTTAGGCAATGCTCAACTGATAAACCTAATGACATAGCAAATAAAGCTCATAGAAATCTAAAGGAGTTACTGTTCAATGCTAGGAGCCTAAACAAGAAACTCTGGACAACATAAACAAGGTTAAAGTTAAAAGATACAGAAAGTACTCCAGTAGTGGATGGCTTCAGTGTCTTCCACACATTTAGACCATCAGCTGCACAGACAAGGGGCTAAAGGTGGAGGTGTCTCAGTCTGTCTCAACAACAAGTATACCTCTAGGTTGGTTAAACAGGATGGTACACTGAAGTTTATCCACGTGCAAATCACATTGGATAAAGTCCCAAACCACATCCTAGCAAAACTGTATGTCACCCTCTGTCTTCCAAGAATTCCATAACTTGTACCTTGAGTTACTGGAGAAGCACACCATCCAACCAAATACCATATTCATGGGAAACTTCAAGTACCCCTGTATATTCTGTGAAGCATACACTGCCTCTAACTCATAAGTACAAAAATCCTTGGACTTCATTAACTCAAATACCCTTGACCAGATAGTCCACACACACCTACCAAAGGTTCAAACATACTGGACCTGGTACTTACCAATATGAGAGAGTGCTGCCTCCTCCCGCATCCTTATTGGTGAGGGTAGACCAGAAAGCTGACTCCTTCAAAATAAGAATTAACTTGATAACCCCCACAAAGCCTGTAGCAGTCAGGAACTATTCCAAGGTAAACTATATCTTACTAAGTGATAGTCTATCAAACTTTATGGCCCTCCTAACTCCAGGTTCACAGCAGCATATGTGGAATTGTTCACAGAGACGCTGTACAACCATGTAAATGGCTGAATAGAAGTAAACCCAAAACAAACCACATTGGTGGAACCCAAGTCTTAAAAGATTATGTAACAAAAGGAAAAAAAGTGAGGACTAAAATCAGTAAGAGGGTCTCTTGTAATGATAAGAGACTTCTAACGCAACTAAAAAGGAAATAAGGGGACTAATTAAGTTCAACAAAGCCAGTTATGAGGCCAAAATAGCCTCACTGGCTAAAGACAGCCATGAGGCCTTCTACAGCTATGTCTGAAACCACAAAGGAAGCATACAGCAGTGTACCAAACTGGAGGCCATTGGTGCCACCTTCAGTGAGCAGAGTGACGTAGCATATGCTGGCTGACAAATTCAGCTCAAACCTCACCTCATCACCTCTGTGCCTCGCCACATGAAATACCTACTAGCACAACCCCTCCCCCAACTATTAACAGGGAGAAGGTCCTGGCAGAGGTTGCTAAGAGCAAAAATACAGCCTCAGTGGGCTCTGCTAATATTCTATGATGCCTCCTGAATAGCTGGAAATATGACTTATCAGGACCACTTGAGTCACTTTTCAACTATAGCATCAAAACAGGTTTTGTACCATGAGAATGGAGGACTGCAAAAGTTCTCTCACTTCACAAGGGTGGACCAACAACACACTCTGGAAACTACAGACTTATTAGTCTGACTAGTCTAATATGCAAAGCCATGGAAATAATTATCATGGAAATGATCAACAAAGACATAGGCAACCTTCAGACACTGAACCCAACCTACTTTGGCTTTGTCAGTAGGTGATCATGCCTACTAAACCTGGTAGACTTCTTTGAGAAGGTTATCAAGGGCAAAGAATGAGGGGAAAACTGTACATAATGCCTACCTGGATCTCGCCAAGGCTTTTGATGCAATACCCCACTTAGGTATGGTAGTCAAACTTAGCAAACTGAGCAGAAACCCACTCAGGATAGTAGTCAAACTTAGCGAACTGAGCAGAAACCCCTAAATAACTTGCAGTATTGCCAGCTGGCTCACAGGCAGGACCCAAAAAGTCAGGATTGCTGAAACCACATCCACTAAAAGACCTTTCACCAGCAGTGTACCTCAGGACACTGTACTGGGCGTGCTCCTATTTAGCATCTACTTCTCAGAGGTCAAGGCTAATGTCAAAGACCTGTCACTGACCAAGTTCACAGATGACTCCAAAATGATTTATTTTTATTTATTTAATTTAATTTAATTTAACATTTGTTTACTGGGAAAGTCCAACTTGGAATGACCAGTTTTCAGCAGAGGCCCAGGGAGAAACGCTCCAGGCATATGTCTTTGTGTCATGGGAGGAAACCGAAGCACCTGGAAGAAACCCACACAAGCACAGGGTGAACATGCAGACTCTGCACAGAAGGCACCCCAGCCGAGAATCAAATCTGAGAGCCTCTTGCTGTGAGGCGACAATGTTAACCGCTGCACCACTGTGCCATCCGCACTGATTCCCCCCGGCAGTACAAACATTTTGTAAAAGGGTCTCATACAGACAAATGATTGGTTCCATAGTCACAGATTAAAACTCAGTGCCAATGCAATGTACGTCCTTTTGGGAAAACCGCCACCCAGGCTTATTACTCCATTGATAAGACACCACTAAGAGTTTGCTTTATTAGTCAGGGATCTGGGAGCATATGTAAACAGTAATCTAGTCAAGGTAGTAAGAAAATCATTCTATGTTGCCCACCTTTATAAGTAAGGACATGATATCCAGGTCCAAGGAAGTCATAGAGCCACTCTATTTGGCTTATATCAGACCCATCATTGAGTGTAATGTCCACTTTGGCATGTACTTGACCAGACACGTGCAAAAGATGGAGCACCAACAAATGTTTCTCATCAAAAGAGTCTGGGGTACAAATACTTTCTCCTGTGTAGATTGCCTTAATGCCCTATTTCTATATTCAGTCTCCTACAGGTTTACTGAGCATCCTCGAATCCATTGCTGGTGGACCTATTGCACAAGCGCAAAACAAACAACATCAGATTCACTAGATCCAAGGATTTATATGTTGCTTGTAACATGAATAGAACATACTGGAGAGGCAGATACATTTCTCAGAGAATCTCCACACTCTGAAACAGGCTCCCCATTCATGCGAAGCAGAGTCCCTCTCTGACCCTTTTTAAGCATAACCTTTACCAATGGATGGATTGGAAATTCACCCCGGGTCTGGTCCATACGTCTCTGTTAGAGTTAGGCAGTTACTATGCCTAAATTAACACGTCCCCCACATAACCATTAGAAACTTCCTAACCAACATATACCCCCTCCTAATAAATGCCTTGGATACAAAGGGACACAGTTTAGATTGGGATGCATATAAAATCTCATGTTGTCGTTAGCCTAGTATTAATCTATGAAACTATGAACACCCTTGCTTTTGGAAATATACTTAGATATCACACATTTGGATTAAGTATAAATCGCCTTACATGGTTTTACTGTTATAATATTGCAATAACCATGAAAGTGTACAAAACACTTTCCACTCAGTAACAAGCGCTCACACCAGTCAAATAAACCTACAGTAGATAAAACAGACATAATTACACATCCCACAAAATCTAACAAAACCAAAACTACCTCACAAGCACTCCACTAGCAAAACCAAAAACACATACTTCTTAACAGAAAAAAAAAATTAAATCAGTGAAACGAACTGTCAGATTCCTTTTTTCTGCAAAACAGTAAATTGATGAACTGTGTGAAACCTGATATCACATATTAAGACAGGAAGAAATGCCAAAAAGTAAAGTGTGACTTTATATAAGAACTAAAAAGTAGTCGTAGTAATTCAGAGGTGGAAAATTCTGAAGAGCCACCAAGATGCTAGGGTGTATGGAAAAGGCTGAGTTCTTGAAAGTTTGTATGACTGTTTCAAATCAAATAAACCAACTCTAAATAGTGCAGTTCTATTTACTCAATTTAAGTGTAACCATTTAACGATTTTAATTATGGCTTAGATCTGACATAGCTATTGCATGCACAGCCCATTTTTTTATGTACATGCATCTTTGTTATTAGCATGGGAGCCTGCATTGTCCTTTCTTCTGAATGTTTAAATTTAAAAATGTGTATTTGCCAGTTAGAGTTCCAAGATCCATTCAGGATTTTGTTTGTTTCAAGTCAGTGAACAATACAACTTGTTCATGGTTTATTCCATAGAAGAGTAAAATTGTAGCTACATTCTGTAAAATGATACATAAAGTATGTTTAAATCACTAATCAGCAGTACTTCTAATGCCACAAGTATCAGCAGATTCATGCGGTAGTGTTGTTGCCTCACAGTAAGACGCTGTCCAGTTCGATTCTCAGCTAGAGCGTCTTCTGCGTGGAGACATGCATGAATAGGGCGTACCTTCGTTGAAGGTTGTGCGTCAGGGCTGGTAACTTGGCACATAAAAATCAACTACCAATCATTAGCGGACCGGAGTTCTGCTGTGGCGACCCCTAACCGGGGAAAGCCGAAAGACACAACAACAACAATCAGCAGATTCATTCCTACTGAAATAGTCATGGGATGGCAGTCTAATATAAGGAACTGCATAAAGTGCTAAAAAATCTCCATTAGGCCTGGTATGTTCCATTGTTTACAACTTGTACAACTCTGTCACCCTATACTATTTTCCCATGCTTAACAAGTAATTATTAAAACTTATTTTTGCACAATTAACTCTTCCCATCTTTGAGAAATAAGATAAATGTCTATAACTACAAAAGGTGTTGAAGATAAAGCAAACTAAAACAGTTTATTACATAAATGTGGGACAGGACTTGTCAAATGCCTCATAAATAGTGCAGGTTGCAGAAGAATGCTTTGTGTTTTACTCGTTTTGAGTCTTAAAGTTCATGTTCTTCGCATTTCCACAAGGAAAGGGTTTGTCACATGTTCAGTGTTAAGAATTATTTTAACTGTTATCTATGGTAAATATTACTAAATCAAATTAATTTATCCAAGAAAAGTTTTATAACTACAAAGAAATACATTGGACCTTCCTGTAAGTGCCCTACTTGATCTTGTTAGTAAGCTATTGGTAAGTGTTCCACATTTTGCCCGTTTGCTACACATTCTGGAGGTCGCAGTTTAAGAGATATTTACAGAAGACATATTAATGCAAGTGGTAGGGTCTGGCTGCATTCCCATGGCAGAATGTGATAATGCTCTGCTGTCATATTGAATATACTGAAGACAGGTTAAGGGGGTCAGTGATAACTTGTAAATCATTTTCAGGATAAGCCACAATTGGTTAAACTCTGTAGTTCTTTTTTGTCCAAATGTAATGATGTTAAGTTGTCAATCTCGCCTTCATTCTTGCTGGATGGGTTCGGAGCCGATCCTCGGCTCCGACTCGGCACTTGCTTTAGCTCGAGAACTCCTTTTACCAGCTCGAGGCAACCCTATATCCCATGATGCAAGGCGGAACTACCTCAGATCTCGTTTGCCGCTTAGCGAAAGAGGTCTCCTTTGCCAGCTGAGGTAAGTTTTTTCTTGTAAAAGAAGAAAAAGTTTAGTTAGGGGTTTATTTTTTCCCTTAGTGTTAGTTTAGCCTGTACTTGATTACAGCCCACCCTATTCCCTTCCTTTTAAACTTTTATAAATAGTTTTCTGTTTAAAGTTTTAGTCAGGCCTAGTTCCCCAAGCCTTCCTGTGTGTCTGTGTAAGGAATTAATTGGTGTGTTTGTGGGGACTGTTTGTGTTTCCCTTCTAGGATGTCAAAAGAAGGCAAGGTCTCAGGCTTCAAGAAGTGTGACCAGTGCTGTCAGACAATGTCTCTGACAGATGGTCACACTTCTTGTGTTTATTGCCTGGGGCCTTTGCACCTGCAGGACTCCTATGCGTTGTGCCATGCTTTTAGCCAGAGAGTCCTGCAGGAAAGGAGGAACAAATTAATCCTCCGAGGTTTACTTAAACCTGAAGGTTCTCCTCCTAAGTCAGGGGCAGGAAAACCTCTTAAGCCACCGAAGGTTCAGGCTACAGTGTCCAAGCCTCCTCCGGTGGCTCCGGCTCCGTCGGAGCAGATATCGGCTCCGGCTGGAGTCGATACTTCTTCTGTTAGAGTAGTGGGTTCGGTGCCGACCGGCTCCGATACCCTGACTACTGTGGCCTTGTCGGCTCGGCTGGAGCCGACACTTTATCCAGCATCGGGCCGAGATATCCTCGGCTCCATCTGGGGTTCAAGGGACTTCGGCTCCGATGGCTTCGACCGTAAGAGATCCCGGTCCCCTTCTATACTAAGTATTCACTCGGCTCCGGGTCTCCTCTTTTGTCGGAGCGGAGCCATCGGAGCCGATCTTGAGATCTTCCAGGCTGTCTGACCACGATTTGGAGAGGGTGGTAAGCAGGCTGTTGAAGTCTCAGGCACTGGCCCAAATGCTCCATAGCCCGTCTCAACAGACTTGGCTATAGCCCGATTCTTGAGATTCCTCCTCCGACTCCACACCAGAGTTCGGGCGGAGCTTCTTGGGACAGCGACTGTTTCGATGCGGAGCCGATACATCCTTCGGCTCCGTCGTCTTCGGCTCGATCTCCTCCTTGAGACCTTCCTTGGAGGGATCCGGTCGTCGGGTTTCCACTGTCGGCTCCGAGGGGCTAGTGGCATCGGACCCTTGTCCGACCCCGCTCTCCCTCTCAGGCTTCGGCTTTGGTAAGCTCGGCGCCGACATCGGCCTCGGAGCCTTCTCTCTCCTTGGAGCCGACCATTCCCGTTTCTTCGGAGCGGGTGTGTTCCGGTCTCCAGGGAGAGGAGCCTTTGAGGTGATGAGGAGTGTCCTGGCCTCTGAGCCTGGTCAACGGTCTATCCCTCTAGCTCCTCCCTCATCAGTGCCTGCAGATGCCTCTTGCCAGCCTCTTGCTCTCAGGCCCAGGGATCCATCGCCCCAGGTTTCCCCACTGGGAATTTCCTCCTCTTCCGAGGTTTCTCCTGATCCTGCAGGGGAACCCCCTCGGAAGAGGACGGGTAAGAGGAAACACACAGACTACCCTGAGTCTACTACATCTGATACCGACTTAGATGAGTCGGAGGGTTCCCCACGGTCCCCCTCTGAGGATGTCTCCTTTTCAGACATCCTTGAGCTCCTCAAACAGAGGGGGAATTGGCCCTCCATTGACCCCTCCGAGGATGAGTCGGTATACCTGGAGGCTTTTGGATCCCGACCCTCCACCTCCTGGGTGTCTCCGCCTTTCGACCCACTCATGCAGGTAGTGGCTCGGAAGGCGTGGGCGGCTCCAGATTCTGTGGAACCTGTCCCCAGGAGACCATCCAAGTTCATCACGGCCCCTTCGGAGAAACAGTTCTTGTCCAAAGGTGTCTCTGTGGATGCTATGGTGGTGGCGGCGGCCACTAAGAAGGAACTGGCGGATCCTTCAGTGCCTGTCCATCCTCCTAATAAGGATTCTAGGACCATGGACAGGTATGGAAAGCGGATGTTTTCTTCAGCGACCTTTGCTATGCGTTCGCTGAATTACCTTTGTCACTTCACCAGGCTTCAACGAGATATTCTCAAGGAACTGGGAGAAGTTGTCCAGGATCCTTCTGCTGCTGGGGCTCAGGAAAAGATTGCCTCACAGCTTGCTATCCTGAATTCCATATCTAACTCCTCTATGCGGCTCATATCTTATGCAGCCGATGGAGCGAGCAGGGCCGCAGGCACAGGGGTTGCTCTTGAACGACAAGCCTGGATGCGGCTGTGTAATTTTGCGGACCCCTTTAAGGCGTCCTTCACCAACACCCCCTTTGACGGTTCGGCTTTGTTCGGGCCTCAGGTGAAGGATACTTTGACCAGATGTGAGCAGGACGGTAAAACTCTTTCTGCCGTTGGAGTCCAGTTTTCCACTCCTTCTAGACCATACCCCAAGGGTCAGAAAGGGGGGAAGATGTGGTACGGTAAAGCCCAAGGAGCTACACCGGACACACGTGGTCAGTTTACCCCAGAGGCAGAGGGGTAACAATAATAGGCCGCCCTAGAGGCAGGGGGTCCTCAGAACCAGGGCAACAGGGAGTCTCTTCCTGAGAAGCCCTTTCAGCATCCCTGAGGTGTTGCCCGACTGTCCACCCTTGGAGGCAGTCGGGGGAAGAATTTCGCTGTACCCAGTAGCCTGGCAATCCCTATCCCAAGAGAAGTGGGTACAGTCGATCATATCCGAGGGTTACAAAATTCCCTTTGAAAGGTTTCCCGTACCTCTACAATCCCTTCCAGACATCTCACCCGGTCAAAGGGATTTGGCAAGACAGGAAGTTTCAAAACTCCTGGAAAAAAGAGCCATCCAGACAGTGCCGGCAGACCAAGTAGGATCCGGCTTCTACTCAAGATTCTTTTTGGTCCCCAAAGGACGGGAGATTGGAGACCAATACTAGACCTAAGCAGACTAAACAAGTCTGTCAAAAAGGCAAGATTCGGATGGTCACGCTGCAATCCATTCTGCCCTTTCTGGGCAAGGACAACTGGATGTGCTCTATAGACCTTCAAGATGCGTACTATCACATAAAGATTCACAGATGCTCCAGAAGGTTTCTCCGCTTTCGGCTGGGAGCCAGTCATTACCAATTCAGAGCACTGCCCTTTGGCCTCACTTCAGCCCCAGAGTGTTCACCAAATGCATGGCAGTGGTCACAGCTCACCTGAGACGTCGAGGATTCCAGGTGTTTCCTTATTTGGACGACTGGCTCCTCTCCGCCACCTCCAAGCATCAGCTTCTTCGGTCCAGAGACTACACCCTACAGCTTTGCAAGAGACTAGGAATTTCGGTAAATTTCAAGAATCCTCTCTGCTGCCTTGCCAATCTATCACCTTTATAGGCGCAGAGTTAAATACCGTCAAAATGTTAGCCAGGCTAACAGATCAAAGGATTCTGGACATCCAGAAATTTGTTCAGCTTCTGTTACTAAGCAACAAGATCAAAGCCAGGTTGGTCTTGAAAGTTCTAGGCCTAATGGCTGCGGCCATTGTTCTTCTTCCACTGGCTCGCTTCCACATGCGTCTCCTGCAGTGGATGTTATTCATGCAGTGGTCGTACCACGATCTGCCCATGAGACACGAAATCTTGGTAACACAGTCGTGCAGGGCTCATCTACGATGGTGGATATCTTCCCCTCTTCTTCATCAGGGCCGACCCTTTGTTCCCCCTCCTCCAGTTGCCACAGTCACCACGGATGCCTCCCTGATCGGGTGGGGGGGGCATTATCAGGGCAGGATGGTCCACGGGACGTGGCAACCCATAGAATACCACCTGCACATAAATGTCCTGGAGATGAGAGCAGTGCTTTTGACGTTGCAAGCCCTCGGCGACTTTCTTCCCACGGGACTATTGCAGTACAGACGGACAACATGTCCGTGGTCTGGTACATCAACAAACAGGGCGGAACCAGGTCCTATCCCTTATGTCGAAGCTGTCAGACTTTGGCAATGGGCGATCTCTTCTCAACGGTTTCTGATAGCAACGCACATCCCGGCAGGTCCAACCTATTGGCGGACAGGCTAAGCAGATCTATTCTGATGCCTCACGGTGGTCTCTCAATCAATCTGTAGTGGATCAGATTTTTCTGAAGTGGGGCACCCTTGTTGCGATCTTTTCGCTACCCTCAAAACAGCAAGTGCCCAGATTACTTCACACTTTTTCCCCTTCCAGGCCAACCATTGAGAGACTCTCTAACCCAGGATTGGCCTCGGCGACTTCTTTATGCTTTTCCTCCCTTTCCATTGATTCCACAAGTCATTCAGAAAGCCACCGTTTTGAGAGCCAAATTGATCCTCATTGCTCCATATTGGCCTCGACAAATTTGGTTTCCGTCTCTACATCATCATCTTCTGGTGCAGCCCTGGCATCTGGACCCAGTTCCGGATCTTTTGATCCACCAGTCGGGTCAGCAGCACCGGGCCATTCATTCTCTCAACCTCACTGCTTGGTTGCTCCACTTCCTTCCCTAGCCAGGCTACCAATGATTTCTGACTCAGTCAGAGACATTTTAGTGTCTTCTTTAAAGTCGTCCACTAGAACTATTTATGCTAGCAAGTGGCGGCGTTTTTTTGGGCAAACGCCAGAAATATTGATCCTTTTACGCTCCTGTACATTCTGTTTTGGATTTCCTGGCGGAGGTTTTTCATTCAGGATCTTCGTCATCTACAGTCAAAGTTCAACTGGCTGCTATTTCCAAGTATCATGTTGGCTTGCATGACAATAACATCATGTCTCATAGGTTATGCAAGGCCTTTTTAAGAGGAGTTTTCTCCTAAAACCCCCTGTGAAACATCCTCCTCCACAATGGGATCTAAACTTAATGTTGGCATCCCTAATTCTACCTCCTTCGAACCGTCTGCTACGTGTTCTTTAAAGTTATTGACGTGGAAAACTATATTTTTGCTGGCTGTTACTTCTGCAAGAAGAGTTTCTGAGATTCAGGCCCTCTGTATTCGTTCTCCTTATCTGGTTTTTCATAAGGATAGGGTTTCGCTTAGAACTAACCCTTCCTTTCTTCCCAAGGTTGTATCTCAAACCAATATTAACCAATCTATTGATCTACCAGTTTTCTTTCCTAACTATTCTGACAGAGCTGAACAGAAGCTGCATTTTTGGATGTTCATCGTCAGCTCAGGTACTACTTGCATAGGACTAAACAAATTAGAAAATCAGACCAATTGTTTGTCTCCTATGCAGAAAACAGGTTAGGTCTTCCAGTTTCTAAAGTGACCTTATCTAGATGGTTGACTTCCACCATTTCCTATGTGTACTCTCTAAGGGGCAAACAACTATCTTCTAAGCCAAAAGCACATTCGACCAGGAGTCTATCCACTTCGGTAGCCTTTCAGGATAGACTTCCCATTGACACTATTTGTGCAGCAGCTACTTGGGCCACGCCTCATACCTTTGTGTCTCATTACAAGTTGGATTTGGCCTCCAGAGATAGGGCCAGTTTTGGTTCCACAGTTCTCAAGAGTCTGTTCCATTGAGCCACCTACAGGTGCTAGGGACGCGGTCCCATCCAGCAAGAATGAAGGCGAGATTGACAACTTAACATTTAGAAGTTATGTACCTACCATAACGTTCCATGTTAGTTGTCTTCTCTGCCTTCTTTCTTGCGTCCTCCCTCCTTCCCCTGGCCTGGACAGATCTTGGAGAGTTCCTATTAGATTGCTTCCTCTGGAGCATTGTTATGAGGACTTCTTTTAGGAACCATGGTTCCTAATTATATTAGGATAGTCTTTAGCAGGGTCAGTTAGCTGCCAAACGAGATCTGAGGTAGTTCAGCCTTGCATCATGGGATATAGGGTTGCCTCGAGCTGGTAAAAGGAGTTCTCGAGCTAAAGCAAGTGCCGAGTCGGAGCCGAGGATCGGCTCCGAACCCATCCAGCAAGAAAGAAGGCGAGAGAAGACAACTAACATGGAACGTTATGGTAGGTACATAACTTCTAATTTTATCTCTTCACAGTAATTTTATGTGAGTGGTAATCCAGCATTATTAAAGAGAAGCAGTTTGCCATATCAGTTAGTTTTAGTATTCCAAACCCTGGCACTGAATCATTTTATGACAAGGACAAGTCACATGATTACTAAAAGTCACACCCTTTGGTTTCAGATGTAGGAAAGTCCAACGTAGAGTCCATTTGGGTCTTAGTAGAAGTGCCAGTGACTAAAGAGATATAGCACATTCATCTTTGATGATGTAAGATCAAAAGGCTGTAGGTTCTATTCCCATTGCAGATGGCTGGGTTTATTTTCTAGCATTAAGGGTATGCTACACTCCTGAGTGTGCTGTCATGTCTTTTCAAAGAGTTGTTAAACTGTGATTCCCATCTGCCTGGGTTGGCAGTAGCTGTAATGGAGGTTACAGATCCTATGGCAATTAAAACAAAGAGTATCGGAATTTCCACAGTGTCCTGGCAAAAATTTGCATAGTTAGTAAGAATGCCACCATGGGCCTCCACTGAAAAGAGGCCACTGGCCTACTTGGACTAACCCAGTCAAGAAAGGGTAAATTAAATATTTAATTAATGGTTTCTTAGAAACAGTGGATTAGTTTACATATCCAAAAGATGTAGATTGCGGCCCTTGTGCTGTTTTTACATTTCAAATATGAATGAATAAATGACGTGCCGAATATGTTCGCCATTGAATTATATGCTAAACCATTGAATTATATGCCTCTAGGAAGGTCGTTGTGCCTTCTAGGATATTTCATAGTTCTATCACAGTGCAATGGATTGCCATTGAATGTGTTTACTAATTTACTAAAAGTAAATGTCAGCCTCGTGGGATGACAAACTTGTGCACTGCAGACATTAAGTTCTTTATAGCAGCAGTTCTTTCAGTCATTGCCTTTGAAAAGCTGGTTGGTTATCTTTTAAACTGAGACTAATCTTAATCCCATGATTACTAACCTTTTTTTCCAGTGGACTGTCCATGGATTACTGACTATTTTTGTTTTTTGTGTATATGTAAAGGGCCTTATCTGTTAAGTAGTTCAGCATTTTCATGTAATTTTCAGAGAACATAAGCAGATTAATTGTCTGTAAAACACCATTAGATTAGTTCCTACCCTCAAGGGAAAAAGGTCAGCTACATATTTAGTTTTAATGAAGAAAAAGCAATTTTAAATGTCAAGTTTGTATACTTTGACATATTGAAAGAAGGAAATATCATTTTCACACAGAAATGCACTACTGCTGCTTTTCTAGTGAGCAATGAAGTAATTTGTCACACTTGGTGTTCCCTGTTTTGCTTTGAGTGAGTTGCGATGGCATTATTATTTAGCATAAAAGTAACTGTTGTGTTTTCTTAGTGGAATTATTTAATTCCTAACTGAATTTGTCAGGGCAGAGCTACTTTTGGCATTCCTGAACTTTTTTCTTTGAAACTCCATCCCCTCTTGTCTTATTGTTAAATGGTGCTAGAGTAGAGCCGACAATGTTGAAGAATGGCAGGCTTTTTTTCAGAGATTTGCTCATATTTTCCTGGGCTTCAGCTGTGGCAGGATAAAAAAACACACTCATATTCAGTTTTGTAATCTAACTAGCTATGTTTCGTACTGCTATTTCTTCAGAAATTTTTAAAAAAGTTCACATTACATAAAAAGCTTTTTAGTAATGCACCAAATTGCATTCCCTTGTCCAAGAACATGTGTGTGTGTGTGCGTGTGCTTGTATGAGGCACTGGATCTATTACTAGGATTATTACAGTATTCTGTATGTATTTCATATTCGTAGCTAATTTTCAAGCAGATCCATACTGTTTACTGACTTCTTCCCTACGTTACCCTTGAACAATGGTGATATCAGTAAGTGCAACTAGGTTCATAGCTTAGTACTAAGCTAACTGCCCTTGTGAGACATTTTAAGCTTAGCCAGTTATCCCTTGTGAGACTCAAACCCTGCACCTTGTGTTTGTAAGGCAAACATCTTAACCATTAGGCCACTCTCCCAACCCCAAACAAGGCCTATGTGTGGAAAAAGCCACCCTTGCAGGGGGCACCCGGATTTAAATCAGGGACCTCTTGATCTGCAGTCAAATGCTCTACCACTGAGCTATACCCCCATTTGACTAAAAATGACAGCATTCTGTTTTTAATAGGTTAGCTCTAGGCTAACTGCCCTTGTGGGCCATTTTTTAAGCCTAGCCAGTTACCCCATGTGAGAATCAAACCCTGCACCTTGTGTCTGTAAGGTAAACATCTTAACCATTATGTCAACCTCCAATCCCTACTACAAAATGAAATTAATACATTCACCTATTTCAATTATATACATTTCATTTAATAAGCAGAGACAAAAGAAATTCATTACATACTAGCGGAGGTTGTAGAACCCTTACTGCAATAGCAGCCTTAGGTCAACTGGTGCCCTAGGCAAAAGGGCTCCACAGTGCCCACCACCACACCACCCAATGCCCCCATCCTGGTCTGCCTACACCAAATAAACACTGAAAAAGTGCCCCTGCTAGAGCGGTGCCCTAGGCGGCCGCCTAGTTGGCCTATAGCCAAGTCTGGCTCTGCCTTACTGTTCGTGATTTCCCAAATGTCTTTTGGTATGATATGGAGAAAGCAACACAGCCTCATCAACATCACTGTTGTCTGAAGTTTCTGGTAAACTCAAGTAAGGGTCATCTTTGTAAACATTTAGAACTCCAACATCAAAAATGAAATGAACAACTGGGATGCCACTGCTGTTACTAGAAAAAAATACCATTTTTTCAGAATTGCTTTTATGTACTGAACTGACAGCCTTAGTGGAATGTCTTATGTGACATCAAAGGTTGGAAGGCATTCTACAGAGAGTTCCTTGGAGGTGGAGCATTTCACATGGAAAAATAACAGTAAAATGTGGAAAAATTTTCACAAACCGTAAAGTAATTATGGTGAAATCACAGAAGGAGGTCTTACAATAGTAAAACAACCATGAATGTAGGAAAAGTGACAAATAACTTTAAAATTGTGTAACTAGAATCCCCTTAAATATATTCCACTTGATGAAGCAACATTACAGTGTAACCAAACATTTCTTAGTATTCTAAACAAAGTGGCACAGGAGTGAAAATAAACCATGCCCCATGGCTTAGGCATTCAGACAAAAAAAATGGATGAGGAATAGGCCTTGTCAACATGGTTAAAACATAAAAAACAGCAGAGTCACCAAACTGCCAAACAGCTTTGAAATCTAACTAAAAGAAAGTAACTGAAGACAAAAAATACTTCCTATGCTACAAAATACAAACCCAAACAAATTTATTGTGTAAATCATTGAATAAATTGCATCACACAGGTAGGACCAAAGAGCAGACTCCCTCCCTCCTGAAACTGGTGCCATTGGCTTCAATACCTACTTTATCTAAACCACCAGCAACCTCATTACTAGTAACAGCACCAACTACGTGATCAACAACCTGTACCCAACTCCCCCAAAATACCAGTTTCACCCTAAAACCAATCCCCACAGACAAAAAACTGCTCTAAAAATTAAACTTGCATCTCTTGCTGCAGTCACTCCATGTGAAAGCATAGCCAGTTTCCTTTCTTTTGCAGCAGTTCCATCCAAGAACAGGTACATTCCTGCTATCTGGAAAATATTCTGCAACCTGCCACAACATAAAGTGGGCAACCCTAAAGGAATGTTCAGCTATTATCCAAGTGCCATCCTTCTACCCATTTATAAATCCGTAAGAAATGTGTCCATGCACAATTGCTCCAGTATCTGTTAAAGAAAATGTTAACCCTACATACTGTGGCTTCACCCAGTCAGAGCACTGCAACATCACTTCTGGACTTCATGAATACTGTCAATCTCAGTGGAAACAATAATAAATTAGACTACGCTCTATTCTTAGATCCCTCAAAAGCATATCTCTCAATCTCTTACAGAAAGAAATCTGGACAAAGCCATATACAAAAGTGGGACAAAGGCCCAAAAATAGGGACACGTTTTAAATATTGCTATTACAAACTTAGAAAGTTGACAGAATAACAGGTTTTGCATTATGAATTTTCTGAAGGATGGGAAGTCTGAAACTCAAAATGTCATTATTTTCAAACTTCAGTCTTTAATAATTTGCCAGGAAACCACAATTTTATGAAAAACAGACCAAAAATATGAGGCACAAATCTGAACATTCTACAAAAGTCTGTACATTTGAGAGGTATGCTCAAAAGCATTCAACACCATCTCACACAGCATACTCCTTCAAAGCCTAAAACTGGTAGAGCTCTCAACCTCAGTCCTACAGTAGTTGAGTTCGCTATCTTTTAAACAGACACCGAACTGTCAAGTGGGAGTCGCAGCTCTCCTCCTTTCTGTCAGTTGCAATAAAAGTACAGTAGGGTTCAGTCTTAGGGCTTTTATTTTTCGGTATTTTTATAATTGACCTTCAGGCAGACTCTTATCATGCCATGTTACAGTTTTCAGATAACTTGATGCTGATCTGTACAGCAGAATTAGCAGATTGCAGCCAAAACAATTAAAAATCATTTTCCTCCATTGAATCCTTTCTTAACTCCCAACTACTGCTAAATCCTCAAAAGATCAAATTATACAATGATACTAAGCCAGACCTAACTGTCATTTTCTTAAACAACCCCCAGAACTAACTAGTTACTCATCCCAAACTTCCTCATTGACCATAACCTAAAATTTGACTTGCACATACAAGCAGTAAAAAGACATCTGAAACTCAGGACCCTATACTGCATGACAATAGATTTCTGACTTGAAGACAGCACAAAAAAGCCTAAAGCCTGTGCCTTCCTACTTCAAGCAATACATTGTCTCACCCATGTATGCTAATCTTCACTCCAACTCCAGCATTTCTGCTAAACTAGAGCACTGCTTCAATGAAACTGCAGAGTTTGCATGCAACCTTCCCAATAGGTTTCATCAGTGTGTAGCCCTCCAAAATCTCAAATGGCTAGAAGTACCTCATTATCTCAGTAACACCCAGCTGCTTATGGCACTCAGTGTAGTGTATAAACCAAACAAGTATCCCGGTCTAAAAAATGTCCTCATAACATACATACCAATAAGAAGTCCATGATCTACATACATATCCTTTTTAAGCATACACAAAGCTAACAGTTCAACAGATGAAGCCCTTCATGGCAACTACATCTCCAGAATATGGAAAACTCTCATCTAAACCTAAGACTCACTGACATCCTTTCTTCATTCAAAACACAATTGAAAATCCACCTAACAGACTTATGGCTACGTTGTAACACACCAGGATAATCCCAACGTCCCCCTCCATTTGCCTTCCCTTACTTACCTCATTGTCTATCATGGCATTAGGTAAGCCTGGTGGAATAATCAGGAGTCTCCTGTGTATATAAATTATACACAATAAAAATCTTTAGTAATTAAATCTATCCATTAGGCAAGTACTTCTATACAGAGTAACTCTAACTGTACTGGAATTAACTATACTTACTTTAAATACACTAACAGTAATTGTTTAGAAAATGGTTTCACCTGTATATGCTGTTGTTTCTGTCAGTATTTATTTTTGTTTAATAAGTAAATAAGATTGCAATGTACAGATTACCATGAATGAGTGCCATAGATTTAAATACTTGTTTTATGATTGTTTCATATATTGTTTTGTGTTTATGTTCATGTTTTATGACCGTGTTTCATATATTGTAAGTCTGGAGATTTTCTCCCTGGTTTTCTGCTGAAAAGGGGTTCCTTCCATGCCCATTCTGGCCTTCCCTGTTAACAAATGCAAGTACATTATACAGATATACATACACTTTATTTTAAGGCATTAAGTCATAACAGTATTATATATTCATATTTTTGAAGTTTTTTTTACTCTAAAGAGAATTGAAACCTGTACTTTTGTTTCCAACTGACTATCTCACAGATGTTGGAATTTTCTGAAATTTTCAAAAGTCATTCTGACTTGAATTTGACTGTAACATTAAATAGCACTCTCTCTACTGTTTCAGGGTATTTAATTAATTCGTATTTGTTAACATATAGGTGAACTGGTCCAAGGTCCCTTTTCAGACACTATCCAGGCCAGAGATGCAAGACAATACATCTGAACACATACTAGAATGTAGAACTATTTAATTTTTCATTTACATTTATATAGAAATTTTACACAGGCAAGCAGTAACATGGTTATGCATATAGCACAGTACTGAATTTTCATTTATTAACAGATCATTGTGAATTTTCAGATAGGTAGATTTCATTACTGATGGAACAAATTAGTTTACAGATCAATTCAAATTAAGTATTTCTATATATGATAAGAAATGAATCAAATTAATGCTAAACTAATATATGGAATGCATAATTCTTCCAAGCTGTATAGGTGCTTTCTAGCTCACATCTCCAGCTCTTATAGTCATGCTGTTTTATCAAATTTTTTTAGTTGTAGATTGAAGCTAGTGACTCCTTTCACTTGTCTTTTTTTTTGTTTTCATCTGGGAGTTTGTTCCTGCTGGAAGGTGCATTTTTCAAGAAGGCTTTTACAGTAGTGTCTGATATTTGTCAGTAGGTCTGGCTAACTGATTCCCATCTGTATTTCTAAGAGTATAATTACAATCCATATTATTAGAGAGTCTGGTCTTTAAAGGTGGACAGTATCTAGCATTAAGGTGCTTGTAAATAAGAGTGTTAAGCGGTAACTCCTTTCTTGTTGAAACTGTAACCTGTCTTCCATTCCTCATTGCAGTGCAATGTTGTTTTCTATAATTAGCTAGATTTTATTTTCAGTGGTTTGCAATAAAGTGGTATTAGCAGCTGAATTTACAACAAGGGTCAGTCCATATTTGATCCTAAGAATGAGTACATTGATGGCTATGAATTGCCTTGCTTCTTGGGTGAGGAGACTGGATATTGCAGAGGCTAGTACTTTCTTAACTTGGATCTCTACATGAAGAGTAAAAGAAAGAGAATGATCTAACCCAGTTCCTAAGTATCTTAGAGAGGTAGTTGTAGGTTAAATGTTAAAAGAGGGATCAGTAATAACAGGGTAGGGGCACATTTAAACTTTTGCGCTGTACCAAACAGCATTCTTGTTGGTATTTAATTGGTTGGAAGCTAACTACTTCAAAATGGAACTGCAACTTAGTAGGGACTTCAAGAGTTGGTTTTCCATGCCTGACGAACACTACATCACCTGCTATGCACTCAGGTGGTGGGAGGTTCCAAGTGAGATTATTAATAAATAATGAGAATAGAAGTGGTTCAAGAACAGACCCCTGTGAGACTCTGCAGAAAATGTTTTCATTTACCGAGGAATCGTAAGCTCCACATATAGTGTAGGATCAATTGGATGGGTAGTTGTAAAACTTCTGAAGAGAAGCTGCAGTCTGCAAGCTTATTTAGCAATTGTTTATTATTATTTCGAGGGCTTTTACTAGATCTAGAAATATTGCACCAGTGAACAAACCTTGATCCATATAGTTATAAATGTTGTTATAAAGTGAGCATGTATAGCAGAGTTAAGCTACTGTAATTGTGACAGAAACAATATTGCTTTGCAGTCAGTATATCCTATTTAGAAAGATATTCTAATATCTGTTTATAAGTTATTTTTTCAAGTATTTATTCTTGTGGGCAAATGTTGGCAACAAGGTGGTAGGCTGATGCTCCCCCATGTGTTTCAGGGAGAGGTATAACTAGTGTGTGTGTGCTTAAAACCTAAAGGAACCATTTTTGTAGTAAGAGCTAAGTTAAATATAAAAAGTGAGGTTTACTGAGAACAGAGTGGCTGCTCTAAGGATTTCAGGGTGTAGAGGGTGGAAGAAGGGATTATAATTGTAATGATCTATATTCGTCATATTGATCACCACTGCACTAGCCTTAGCTATATGGGTTATAGCCTGACAGGGATATAACACCCAGCCAGCTTCAAAAATTCAGGGCATCTTCCACAAATCCAACCTGTCAAGCAGCTCGAGCTGAGTTGACCGAAACACAAGTTTGGGCGCAAAACCCTTCAGAGCTTTACTGGTCCTCTGAGGCTTTCAAGGACCAACTGTTAGCTTGTGATTTACTTTGATGACCAGATAAGTTCCCTTTGGGGGAAAAAATGTCCGTTTTTTTTTTTAAATTTTATTCAAGTTTTATTACTTTCCTCTTTAGGAAAGTTAGGAGTGTTGTCTTTTAATGATCTGTATCAAGACTATAACATAATTTTAAAAGGAACACTTGTTTATTGTGTCAGTTTAAAAGTACTGTATACTAACTGAAAACATTTTCTTTGGAAAAACTGTGTTTATTTTTCCTTTGTGGGACTGGCATAGTGTTTTAAAGTGCTTTTTGCTGATTTTTTCTGTTCAAAAAAAAAAAAATACTGCTTCTATGGATTGGTAGTTTTACCACCATTTGCTGCTTGTCTTCCCTAGGAAAGAAGCAGCCATTTTTGACTTGACCACGGAACAGACTACCAGTTCCATGGTTGGTCCTTTTTGCAGTTAGAAAAAGTTAAGCAAACGGCCTTTGCCACCACAGCAGGCTAGCAATTGGCCTTAGCTGCAGGTGGATGACTCTGCAGTGGGCATTTGTTATAACTCATACCACTCATTTTTCACCCCAGATAGTTCCTATAGCCAGTATGGATCGGGGGTCACCCACATCTTCTGCAACTGTTAAGGTAACCTCAGTGAACAAGGAAAAGCCACTCTTAACTGTTCTGAGAGAGGGAATAGGAAACATTTCTTTGTGTCAGAATGCTCTGCCCATCCCTGGGGAAGCAGCTGCTGCTATTAGTAACACAGTTGGCTCAGTTTTTCCTGTCAAAAAGAAACAAAGTTAAGCATGTATCTACTCCTCCTCAAATTTCTTTGGAAAGGAGTAGTTTACTGGGTCTAGCTCAGGGTTTAATTCAGTCTGTTGATCCTTTTTGTAAAGTAGTTTCTGGTAAAAGAAAGAATGATTTGTCTTTTCTTGTAGAGATTCAAGGTTCTGAATCTGAACAAGAATACGAAGGGATGATTTTTTTTCCCTCAGATTTTTGATTTGGACTCAGAGAAGAGCTCAGTTTCTGATTCTCCCTTTGGGGTTTCTCTTTCTCTGAGAATATTGCTAGAATATGCCAGTGTTTTCAGTGAGAGAACACTGAGTTGTAGTAAGATTTTTTTTTACAACCTACACACATTCCTCCTGTTCTGTCTACTTCAGAGGATGTGTGTTACTGCCTGCAGTTTTCTTGATAGTCAGTCATCAGCCCCTAAAAAGGCAGATAGGACGTATAAAGTTTCTTTGTCTTTTAAAATTTTATGCAGTATTCCCAAACCTGACTAAGCAGCTGTAGCCTTCATTGATACCACTTCTGTTAAGCATTTATTTAATTCCAATCCTACTCTTTCTGATAAGGATGTGAAAACTGTTCATAGGTATGGGAAAAAGATGTATACTTCTGCAACTTTGGTTTTCAGAATTTTGAATTGTCAGGCTCATGAGTTAGTTTGTCCTGACAAACTGTGAAAGCAAGAGGAATGTTTTATCTGCAATTTCTTATTGTGAGGAAAAAAATCTGTTTTAAATAACTTGGTTTCTTCTATTTCACAGGTTACTACTTATTGTTTGCAGTGTGTGCGTCTATGACTGTGTTGATACTTGCAGGGCTATGGCCACTGGTACTGTTTTAAGAAGGTTTGCATGTCTGCATTCTCAGAATTGTCCAGATGATGATAAAATAAGATCTTAAATTCTCCCTTGGATAGAGATTTTGTGTTTTGCCCCTCTGCTTCGGAAGTGATCAAAAAGTGTTGAAAAGGGGTATGCTAATCCAGGGAATATCTAAGATTTTTCCGCCCTCCTTTTCCAAATTGTCCAAGGGGTTTTCATTCTTCTCATCTAGTTTTCGCAAAACACAGAATAAACAGTCTCAACAGAATTCAAGTAAACAGACTTTTAAGAAAGAAATGAAAGGAGGTTCCAAAAATAAGTCTCAAACCTCCAATAACCAAGCACAGTCCAACAAGTCTGAATGACTGTTCAAGAGACCTTGTGGCCTACTCCCACACTGGCCACCTTTTTTTTCTTCCAGAAAGTCTAAATCTCCATTTTCCTCTTTAGCAACTGATTGTTTCAGGCAAATGGTAAGTGAAAATCATTCATCAAGGTTACAGATGGCAGTGGCAGGAAGCTCCTCATTTGGGGGGATCATCCATATCCTCCAGATCAAACTATTTTGTTTTCACATGTTCTTCATCACATGCTATTCCAAAGAGTGATGTAAGCAGTTCCTCCTTCCCAGGTGGAGAAGGGTTTTTATTCAAGGATATTCCTAGTGATAAAGGAGGAAAATGCTTGGAGACCAGTTCTGCTCCTTTCTTTCCTAAACCTGTTTGGGATAGTGCCCCAATTCAAAATGGTGACACTTCACAACCTGTTACCTCTTCTCCTTCTTTCAAGTTTCCTGGTAAAACTAGACTTAAAAGATGCATATCACTTCTCTGTTTATTCCAACCTCAGATGTGTCTTAAGGTTTTGTATGTCTGGATCACATTATCAGTTCGCTGCCTTACCCTTTGGACTATCCACTGCACCAAGAGTGTTCACAAAGTGTTTAGCTTCAGGTTATCTATATGTTTCGATATTTACATGACTTACTTATCTTTGTAGAGTCTTTTTCAAAGTGTCAGGTATCTCTGTTTTAGGTGAAAGATCTTTGCACAAGCTGGGATTCCAAGAGAATATTCAAAGGTCTTTCTTGACTCCCTCACACAGGATTGTGTTCCTGCTATGTCAACTAGATACTTCAGTTCAAAGAGCTTTTCTCCCACAGGAAAAAATAGATCTTTTAGTTAGATCTTTTTCTAAAGTTTTCCGTTCAGAATTTGGTCACTGTGAGGAAATACATCAGGATTGTGTGTGTCATGGCAGCTATGATTCTCATGTTACCCCTGGCAAGACTCTACATTAGAAAGATAGAGTGCTATCTGAAATCTCTTTGGTCTTAACATCAGCGCCCTTTATCTCTTCATATCCCAGTGCTGTGGTTTGTCAGAAGAGAAACATTTTTTGTGGAGACAGCAGGTCTCCTATTCTCCCTCCCTGATCCAAAGCAGTCAGATCACCACAGATGCTTCAGACTTTGCCTCAGGAGCAGTTTCAGGAGGAATAAAGTGCAGGGGGTGTGGGACACCAAGGACAAATAATAGCACATAGATTTTAAGGAGATGCTTGCCTTGATCAAGACACTCAAATGTCTGAACCATCTTTTGTCCCCAGGATGTCTTCAAGTGGTTACAGACAATGCCACAGTCATGTGGTACATGAAGAAGCAAGTGGAAACCAGGTTGTACCCCCCTTTGCAGACTCGCCAAGTTAACTTGCAATATAGCTTCACAGCACAGTCTCACTCTACAGGCATCCTACATTCCATTCCACCAGAGCAAAACTGTGTGGCAGATATGCTGAGCAGGACAGATACAGATAGTCATGAATGGAAACTAGATCGGGGGTCTTCCATGATTTGATCAATCCTTTAGTAGACATATTTGCATCCTCTCTGAACAATCAACTGGCAAAATTCTCTTCCAGAATTCCATGCAAGAAGGCCGGGAAGACTGATGCTTTTTCTTTGGACAGGCAAATTTCTGTATGCGTTTCCACTATTATCCAGGGTACTTCTGAAGATTCAGAAGAAATCCCCCAAGATCATTGTGGTGACTCTGTTCTGACCCAGGAATCCATGGTTCTGCCTTCTTTTTGAAATGGCAAGGGGCAATTACCACAAGCTTGATCTCAGACTGGAACTACTCACACAAGAAGAGGGGTGTTTGATGCACCCCAACATCAGTCATCTTCAGATGACTGCCTGGATGATAGGGTCTTAATTTCTTTTAGGCGCCTGTTTTCTGAAGATGTGCAGCAAGTAGTAATGGCGTCAAAAAAGCCTGCCACTAGAAAATCATATATTAGCAAATGGAAAAAGTTTTCTAGTGGTGCCAACAACATAACCAGCACCCGTTCAGGACTAGTTGTTCTCTCATTTTACAACATTTGTGTGAGTTACTATCCTATAACCTTTCTTATTCCTCCATCAAGGTTCTTTTATCGACCATTTCACCACGTCTGCCTTTAAATCCTTCTCTTTCAATGGAGTGTCATGTCAAAATGTATTTGAAATGGGTTTTGCATAAGAGGCCTCCAGGAAAATTGGTGGCTACTCCTTGGGATCTTCATTTTGTATTAGAAAAGCTAACATTTGCTCCATTTGAACCAGTTAGTCTGGCTGACTTGAGGTTCCTAACAGAGAAAATAGTTTTACTGATTGCACTGACCTCTGCAAGAAAGGTATCTGAGTGACAAGCTCTTATAGTGACCATTTCCATATGGTTGTCTAAAGCTATTACCTTTTGTTATACTCATCATAACAACTCTGTTGCAGGCAGAGTCAAGGCCCACTGTACCAGGGCCTTGGCTTCATCTATGGCTCTTTGGAAAGGGTTGGATTCTGGAAGTATTCTAAAAGCTGCTACTCGCTCCACTGTACATACTTATACAAAGTATTGCATGCTTGATTCCTTCTCTAGCTTCAGATCAAGCTTTGCTAGGACCATTCTCCAGGGGCTCCTGGGCTCTTCTTCTTCTACCTTCTAAATGTTGTTTGCTATGGTAATCTACCTGTACAGCTAAGGCTTCTGCAACAGTGATCAGTAGGACAAACATAGTACAGTTGTGTAAGGTGAACATACCATAATAGTTGATGTTTGAATGATCACTGCTACAGTAGCCACTCCATCCCTTCCTTTTGGTGTGTTTTTATGCCAGGGTGTGGACGTTTATTTTTTGTTGCACCAAGCCTTGCCCTTACAGGGCTCAGCCTAAGTCTCTGTGCTGGCACAAAAGCTGTGAAGGGTTTTGCACCCATACTTGTCTTTTAGTCAGCTCAGTTCAGCTGACTGACAGTTTTGGTATGTGGATGTTCCCATTAATTTTTGGAAGCTGGCCAGCTGTTATATCCTTGGCAGGATATAACCCATATAGCTAAGGCTACTGCAGCAGTGGTCATTCCAACATCTACTGTAATGCTAAGTTCATTTTAAACAGCTGTACTTTTCTAACAGTTCTTGCACTCTTTTCTTGGTAATAGTTTTGAAGTGGGAGGTATTGTGTTAGTTTTTGAAAGAGTTTATGGCGGAGTTTGTGAAGTGTGGACCATTGTGGGATGAATGTCGGGTATGTTTATAGCAATGATGTTAGTCAGAGCTAAGAGGAGAATGGATGTTGGGGATTATTTAGGAAAGCTGCTTTTGTTACAGATGAATCTGATGTAGTGCCAAACTCTTTAGGGCTGACCAAGGTGCTTTAGTTGCTGTTGTCTTGGGAACTTAGCTTTGACTGATTTGATATCTATTTTAGCTTGTTGCCTAAGAAGGATAAACGTGTTGTGCTTCAGGTTATTAGAGGGATTAGCTTTCCGTTCTTTCTAGGCTTAGTCTCTGAGCTTTATAAGATATCTAGCTCTTGATTGAGCCAAAGGGAGGACCTTCCTTGACCACTTATTTTTTCATGAGCTATAGCCTATCTTGGATGTGGGAACAACCAGATTATAGAATATGGATAGGCTAGAGATTGGGTCACTGCACCAGTAAAATATGTTCCAATCAGTGCTGTGAAGTTCATTCAGTGGGGTTTTATGATGCAGCATTGAGAAACTTCTTGAGGTGATGATTTGTCAAAGGAGATTGGCAGCTGTAAATGCCCAGGTAGAACGAAGATGATTGTGGGCACTCTTGCAGTTAGGTAGACTAATTCAGTATGTATAGTTTGCCAGGAATATTGGTAAGGAGCACCAATATTCTTATAGTATCTTCAGAGCAAGACCCATAGGTAGTCAGACATTCATTGCTTATTGCACAAACTAAATCTTAGAGAAAGTGGAGAGCATATGTGAGTGCTGTATCTGCTGATTCATTTGTGATCATCTCTCACAGTTGTGTTTGCAAATAAGCAAAAGCTCCTGAATGCAAACAGCATTGAGAAGTAAAGCACACAACAGTTGTGTTTATGGGTGTGGTAAGCCCCTATTTACCCCGATGTTTAAGGCTGTACCTCCCACACCTTTGTTATGCATACAGACTGTGAGGTTGCACCTTTATGGGGAAAGGGGGAGTCTGCAGTACACCAACAGTTCGATCTTCTGAGGAAAAGCTTGGGCACTCATACACTAATGATTTTCACAAATGAATGTTATTCACTAGTGTTTCATGAACAAGCCTGTCTTCCATGCAACACAATTGGGCCTAGTAAATATGTATATTTTCCTGTAACATCCAAAAATTATATCAAGTATGTATGTATGTATTTATTTGCAAAAGTATTATTTTCAGTTCTTATTCATGAGAACACAATAATGACATAATTCAGATATGTTCTGAGTTTGTCAACATGAAAAATTTCAAAAATGTACATGTTGGAAACTGAATGGCAAAAACAGCCAAATGCCTAGTTATATAGAACGATTTCCCTGTAACCATTTGAAATATTATAGCAGATTTCTTAGAGTATTGTTTCATGGCCTAGAACTGTCCCATACACACAGCTGGTAATTCCATAGGTTCATAGGAGGTTACAAGGCTAGCAGTCCTAGAACCTTTACAAGCCTAGCCATGTTAATCCTAAGTATCCCCATTTGTTCTTTTTTGGTAGTTTGCAAAATTAATTTATGAACAGAGCAGGTCTGTGATCAATACCGGCTATCCCTGTCCATGAGGGACATGGGTGCCACCCCAGGGGTGAGTTTGTGGTCTCCCATCCAATTGGCTCGGTTGCGTTTGAATAGGGTCAATTGGGAGCTCTGTTTTACATGAATATGAGGTCTGTTTCAGAGAAGCAGCAGTCTCTGGGAGACGTATCTCTCTCTCTCCAGCATGTTGATGACACAGGCTAGGTTAAGATCCCTAGAGCGAGTGACTGTTGTCCCATTTGATTTGCGGATGTGCAGCATTTCCATTAGGGCAGGGTTAGAGATTGCCCTATAGACCAGGCACAAGTCACCTTTCAGCAGCCTATAAGATGCAGAGTCAAGTGACAGGGCTTTCCGCCTGTCCATGTATGTAATGGCTTGGAGTCCCTGTATTTTCTTAGTGAGAAACCTCTAAGGTACTGCAGGTGTCTGGTGAGTTGCATGCAAAAGGGTGCATTATACCCTATTAGTGGTCTGATGAGGGTCGAGTACAATGGAGTTATAACATCCTTCGACCTGGATGCTATGCCTTTACTTTATTGGGTGCACTACATAGAAGGGTTTCTTTAGTACAGTGGAAACTTGGTGGTCAAAGTTAGGATTGCTATCAACCTGTGTTCCCAAGTCTCACACCACTGGGTTGGAACCTGGGGGGGGGGGTTGTCAATATTGTAATTTGTAGGGAATTCCATTCTGCTAAAGGGAATAATAATGCATTTAGGTTTAGACCATGGCTTTGGCACAAATCATTTGTGTGTGTTAGCCCTTCTTGTAATATGTTGATGTCATTAGCGGACTACATCATTGCTCCCAGTTTGCAATCATCAGTGAAAGTGGTGAGCCCAAGGCCATCTACTTTGGTCTGGACTTCTGAGAAATAGATGCCAAACAGTAAGGTGCTCAGCACAGACCACTGGTGACAGGTCTACTGGTTGAGGTGGAGTCATCAGTTTTGAAAGTGTGTTCTGTCAGTGACCCAGTTGGCTTTCTAGCTAGTCACATAAGGGTTAATCCCAGCTGGGAAAGTTTCTGAATGATGCCAGAGTGAGGGATTGTGTCAAAAGCCTTGGCAAGGTCGAGATAGGCAGTGTGCACTGTCTTACTTTCATCCTTAGCTTTGGTAAAATTCTCAAAGAAGTCAACCAGGTTTACTAAGCATGATCTACCCTTAAGGAAGCCAAACTGGGTTGGGTCCAGCATTTGGAGGTTGCCTATGTCCCTGTTGATAAGGTCTATGATAATTCTTTCCATGGCTTTGCAGATGAGGCTGGGTTAGACTTATGGGTCTGTAGTTCCCAGGGTTAGTTGATGGCCCCTCTTTCTGCAGGGACATTACTGTTGCTATTCTCCAATCTGCAGGAACATAGCCAGTTCTCAAGCTATGATTAAAGAGAAAGCCAAGAGAGTCCTCTAGGTCTTGTTTTAGATTGTTGTAAACAACCTGGGATATTATCTCGCCCCATTGAAGCTGTGTTTTTGGCTTTGGCAAGTCCAAGGATGATCTATTTTCTAGAGATACTAAGCTGAGGACTGGTATCAGGTATGCCTTGGGATATGGTAGGTGGGGATAAGGAGGTGAATGTTGCACTGAATCTGTCAGCTAGCAGGTTGATGATATCTTCCTTGGTCAGTATACATGTAGTGCAATGGAAAGTATTTGCCCTTCTTGATTTCTTATTTTTTTTTCCATGTTTGACACACTTAAATGTTTCAGATCATCAAACAAATATAAATTTTAGACAAAGATAACCCAAGTAAACACAAAATGCAGTTTTTAAGTGATGATTTTATTAATTAAGGAAAAAACTATCCAGACCTACATGACCCTATGTGAAAATGTAATTGCCCCCTAAACCTCCTAATAACTGGTTGTGCCACCCTTAGCAGCAACAACTGCAATAAAGCATTTGCGATAACTGGCAGTGACTCTCTCACATCGCTGTTGAGGAATTTTGGCCCACTCTTCTTTGCAGAATTGTTTTAATTCAGCCATATTGGAGGGTTTCCAAGCAAGAACCGTCTTTTTAAGGTGATGCCACAGCATCTTAATTGGATTCAAGTCTGGACTTTGACTAAGCCACTCCAAAACCTTCATTTTGTTTTTTTAACCCATTCAGAGGTGGACCTGCTGGTGTGTTTTGGATCATTGTCCTGTTGCAGAACCCAAGAGCGCTTCAGCTTGAGATCACGAGCTGATGACCAGACATTCTCCTTCAGGATTTTTTGGTAGAGAGCAGAATTCATGGTTCCATCAATCACAGCAAGTCGTCCAGGTCCAGAAGCACCAAAGCAGCCCCAGACCATCATACTACCATGACCATGTTTGACTGTTGGCATGATGTTCTGTTTTCTGAAATGCTGTGTTACTTTTACGCCAGATGTAATGGGACGCACACCTCCCAAAAAGTTCACCTTTTGTTTCATCAGTCCACAGAATATTTTCCCAAAAGTCTTGGGGATCCTCAAGATGTTTTTTGGCGAAAGTGAGACGAGCCTTTATGTTCTTTTTGGTCAGCAGTGGTTTTCGCCATGTAACTCTGCCATGCATGCCATTTTTGCCCAGCCTCTTTCTTATGGTTGAGTCATGAACACTGACCTTAACTGAGGCAAGTGAGGCCTGTAGTTCTCTAGGTGTTGTTCTGGGTTTTTTTGTGACCTCTTGGATGAGTTGTCGCAGCACTCTTGGGGTAATTTTTGTAGGCCAGCTACTCCTGGGAAGGTTCACCACTGTTCCATGTTTTCTCCATTTGTGGATAATGTCTCACCATAGTTCGCTGGAGTCCCAAAGCTTTAGAAATGGCTTTGTAATCTTTTCCAGACTGATAGATGTCAATTACTTTGTTTCTCATCTGTTTTGGAATTTCTTTAGTGATGTCTTCCTTTTTGGGATCTTTTCGGCCTACTTCACTTTGTCTGACAGGTTCTATTTAAGTGATCTCTTGATTCAACAGGTCTGGCAATGATCAGGCCTGGGTGTGGCTAGTGAAATTGAACTTTCCCAAAAATGTGTTTAACCACAGTTACTTCATGATTTAACAAAGGGGCAATTACTTTTTCACATAGGTCCAAAAAGTACGTTTGCTGGGCATCCAAATCAGACTGAATAAACACCAAAAGAGATGTCCAAAAATGAGTAATTGTCACACCATAAGCTCAACACGTGAAACAATAACAAGATGAACATATGCAAAAATTTAATAAAAGTTAAGCGCTTTCTTCACGTTTTGATACGGAGACTTCATCAGAACAAAATTCCCCTCACAAGTCAACCCACTTTATACACAAATAAATAATTGAATAATTGATTAATTAAAATAGAATACCCTAACATTGAGTTCCTACCATAAATTTCTACAATAAATATAATATTAAATACATTCTACATAAATCATTCAAGTGCTTATGAAATACATTTAAAATACTTTTAAAATACATTTACAACACATTTAAGATACATTTAAAGTGCTAAGGCTTTTTTCTTTAGAACTGGCATCAAAGACAAATAATCATTTAATCCTGGTTCTGCTAAAGCATTTAATATGAGAATCCAATAAAATTCTCTCAAATCCACATCAAGCTCCCACCAACCACCTCTTGGGTTGTGTTTTATCACTTCTAAAATTCCAAAACTGAATTTTGTGTCCCCTTGACAAACCAATGAATGTTTATAAAGAGCATTATTAATATTACCCTTGGCTATTGCATGTAAGTGCTCGTATATTCTAATACAAAATTTTCTCTCTGTTTTGCCAATGTAAAAAGGTGCACAAGTTTGGCAAATAGATATATAAACCACGCCTTTGGTCTCACAATTACCCTTCTGCAAATTAATACCTTTAGTATTACCCCCTATGTAAATCACATCTTTATTCAATACAAAGGGACATTGTCTACAACAACCACACCTGGTCATATCCTTCATGGCTATATGCCTAGGTGTAGTGATGTGTTCAGTAAAAATTTAAAATTTTTCCCTGTTTTGTAAACAAATCTGGGTAAATGACCCAAGGTATCAAAAACTTCAGTATTGCCTTTAAATATTAAATATACTAAAGGTATTCATTTGCAGAAGGGTAATTGTGAGACCAAAGGGGTGGTTTATATATCTATTTGCCAAACTTGTTCACATTTTTACATTGGCAAAACAGATAGAAAATTTCTTACTAGAATATGCGAGCACTTACATGCAATAGCCAAGGGTAATATTAATAAAGCTCTTTATAAACATTCATTGGTTTGTCAAGGGGACACAAAATTCAGTTCTGGAATTTTAGAAGTGATAAAACACAACCCAAGAGGTGGTTGGTGGGAACTTGATGTGGATTTGAGGGAATTTTATTAGATTCTCAAATTAAATGCTTTAGCAGAACCAGGATTAAATGATTATTTGTCTTTGATGCCAGTTCTAAATGAAAAAAAGCCTTAGCACTTTAAATGTATCTTAAATGTGTTGTAAATGTATTTTAAAAGTATTTTAAATGCATTTCACAAGCACTTGAATGATTTATGTAGAATGTATTTAATATTATATTTATTGTAGAAATTTATGGTAGGAGCTCAATAATGTTAGGGTATTCTATTTTAATTAATCAATTATTCAATTATTTATTTGTGTATAAAGTGGGTTGACTTGAGGGGAATTTAGTTCTGATGAAGTCTCCGTATCAACAGGGGAACATATGTCAATACAGGGCACTGGCAAGCACCGAGGGGAAACTAATAAGTAGACCCTGAAAATTTAAGGATGAAGTAATTTAGACAGATCTTCTGGAGTTAGAAACAAATCAAGCAGTACTTACTGAAAGAAAAAGTTAGCTTGTCAAGAATGATGAAATGGGGGAGTCGCATGAATGGCTACTGCCTGGCTACTACTAGTGTTGGTCTCACCAGAGCTTCACTCTGCTAGGATACAACTCTTCTTTGCTTCTTCTCTCACCAGAAGCAGGTCTGCTTTCATATCTCTCCTCCATCAACCTAAAGATGGCAAAGGAGAAGAGTGACTGGGCCTGTAAAAGGCCATTTGGATAATGCTAAAGGTTGAGCCCAGAAAAAAAGTAGGTGTTATGCAGATGGGTACATCCTTCTGTAGTTTTCAAATGGCTTGCTCTTTGTCCCATGTTTACTATCCCTGTGTCAGAGATAATGGGTGTACGAATCTCTGGGGTCCCAGTATATATTTTTCTATCCTGTCATGCAGTCCACACTTTCTCTTAGCATGTGCCATTCACAGCTTTCCTCATTTAGTGCTTATAAAGCATAGACCTTTCCAGTATACCCACAGTCACCACATCGTAAATTGAAATCAGAGCAAGTGCTGCTGATATCTGATATCCTGTCACCACTGGCAGCATTTTAGTCTTGCAGTATCCCCTTTGATAAAGGAAGTGAGGTGTCATTAATGCCCAGAATGTAGCAGGAGTGAAGAGAGCTCAATGGAAGGACTGCTCACGGGGCTGCCTAACATATACACTTGGGAGCTAGACCCAGGAAGCTGCTTTGCAAGAAGACCCTTAATTCTATGATATGCTTCAGGGGGCTGAACTAAGGCTGAGTTAACTAATGTCTTATGACTCTCCCAAGAGGTGGCCACTTTAACCCATAAGCCTTCTCTATCTCCATGTCAGATTTTATGTAAGCTTTTGAGTAAGTGATGGAAGTTGACTTAGTAGGTGCCTGAAAGCAGAGGCTAGTATCTTTAAGTAATATGGTGCCAAGCCTTGTTTTGGTCTCTTGAGTTTTTCACAGCAACCCTGGCCTTGCCTAAAATATGCCCTGATTTTAGTAGTGAAATGGCTTTTCAACAATGGTCTGTACACTTGTATTATGGAATTGAACAGGCTGATAGCACTGGAACATATACTTCAGTGCACGGTCAGAGTTTAACTTTGTAGTTGTCAGCCTTTAAAGCTGAATTGTTCATCATCCTTAGTATATAGTCTCATAAATGTGTGCTACATTGTTATGAATAAAAAATGTGTAATCTGTCCAGACAGTAGGTGGAACTCTCTTTTCTGAATAGTCTTGGTCCCCCATTACCTGATCTTTTCCCGTTTGTTAATGCCAACACAAACAAGACATATAGGGTTCCATTTTTAAATGTCACTCTGCTGATTGTTTGCTTAACTGAAGAGTATACCTTAGTCTTAATGACAGAATACCTGGAAAAAATCAATACCAGAAAGTTCAATTGCATTGGAAAATGTTTAATTTCTCACAGAAAACTAAAGTATCTGTCTGTTTAAATATCCAGAAAATGATGGCAGTTAAAGATACTGCCATGTAAAACACGAGTCATCTTTTAATGCGTTGACTGGAAGCAGAGTAAATGAAAAATGAATAAAAGTAGACGCAATGTTATCTTTACGTAAGAGATTATTTTCTGAACAGATAACACAGGCAAGAGTTAACAGGACAAGTAATTAACAAGACCCCCCCCCCCCCATAGCAGTCCTTGGTAAACCATTTTCTGCAGAAGGCAGTTTTTATTAAGACGTACATCTTCAAGGTAATAGGAATTGTGTGCCCAGAAAACAAGTAAGATTCTTACATCTGGTCTAGTTTTGAAGAAGTGCTATTTTAGGAGCCAAAATAAAGGAATGGATAACCAGAAAGTAGCATTTCATTGATTTTTTTTTAATTATTGTTTGCTTTATGAAAATACTGATGGAATAAATATTTGTACGTCTTTGAGTTGTTACTTAACAAATTTGTGTAACGGAAGCATGAGAGCTTTTTGATTTCAAGAGCAAAAGAAGCAGTGTCATTTTTGAAACCATGTCACTATAATTCAGAACTTCGGTTTGCTTTGGAGTAAGTTGTGTCCTGCAAAAACTGACAAAAGCTGCTGTCATTTTTTTGTCAACTGGAAAGTGTCAGAGTCTAGTGGCCAGCCTACAGATTTGCACTGCTTAATTCAGCGCATGTTCTTCCTTTAAAAGTGCTTTACTTGGGGAATGTGATGAATGCAGTCGTATCAGTAGACAGTGATTAGTCTGAATAGTTCAGTCACAGGCAGTTTAAGAATTTCTTCTCTGTGACTAGCTCTGAAAGAAGAAGAAGGTTAACTCTTTGATGAGCCATAATTCAATTCTGAAATGCATTTTTCACACTGAAAAAAAAAAGAATTAAACCAATTTCTGCAGGAAGAAGCTTTGTGAGTGAGCCTAGTGACCCTTTTTGGTTGACCAGCAACACTTTCCTAGCAGATGTCACTAGCCAAAAATGCTCTACAAGGCAAAAATACAGTTATGCCACAGATGTGCTTATAAGTAATTGATGTGAAACTGAGAACTCCTAAAGCATAAGACTCTACACTTGTCAACCAAAGAAATCGTTGGTACTTTTTCAGATGAAAACTTTTTTTGTCTATATTGTCGTGTTCCTGTAGTAACATGTTTGATGTCAGAATTTAGTGCCTGTTTTCAGGATTTCACATGTTCGAAAATATGTATGTCCTCTCACTCACTTTCACACTGAGCATTAAGGAATTACATGAATGGCTACAGTTGGAGTTAAAAGAAATACATTGTGATGTGCTGTTGCAGTTGCTGGCATTAGCAACTTTTACTGATGGAGTTCTGCTAGAATTTGGAAGAAAGTCTCATTTCACCGGATTAGATGCCATGCAGTATATTTAAGGCAGAGGCATTTGTCTTAATATATGAGTGAGTACTGATTCTCACCTTGACAGCCTTCTGCAGCTGAACATCACCAGTTTGTCAGGTAGCAACTCACAGAGTGTCCAAGTCATTTCTTTGCAGTTCAGATTAGTGTTCTTCATAAAAGTATTGTATCTAATCTTCTGGCTCATATTTCCTGTCATGAATTTCACCAACACAGTGTGCAAAATTTCTCGTTTGTAAAGCTGACAAGGTAGTGTGTGTGTGTGTGTGTGTGTGTGTGTGTGTGTGTGTGTGTGTGTGTGTGTGTGTGTGTGTGTGTGTGTGTGTGTGTAAATAAAATATTAGATTGCATAATTCAAATTAATTTTTTAAAAGTGGCATTTTGATGAACAAAGGTATTTAAAATGGTACTTGACAAGTATAAAAAAATGTTGTCTGTTGAGATCAAAGCCACTAAAACCCACTATGCAGCTATACTCTAGTATAATCAATTCCAAATTGACTGAATTATGGGAAGAAAGGCCGTTCTTCGGATACAATAACTTTGAAGAAAAAGATTTTTCTCTGGGTGGGATTTGACAGACTAGATCTGACAAATGCTACCATTTGTATTACATATTGTCCAGACAGAGTGGGATTGACATTTATCAACCGGTTGTCTTGCTTGTATTTGTTTTTTATCCTTCATATTGGCTTTGCATTATTTAGTCATACATTTCATGTACTACTGTCTATTGAATTATAAAATCAATTTTCTGAGTATTTTTAATAATAAGCTACAATTTAGATTATCCCTAGCAAAGCAGAGGTTGACTGAAAAGGGAGTGTTTAGTTGCTTTTATCTGGAAAATATGCTCCAGGATCTTTAAGTTCTTAATGTTTTAAACATCAGTCTTTACTGTATTACAGTGTACATATTACCTCATCATATAGTATATATTCTTAATCTGTGAATTGTTGCAGCATTTCTGCTTCTGCTAGGTTAATGTGTTTGTAGTTGTATTGACAGCATTGCCTTATATTCACAACTTTTTTCTCTTTGGCCTTTTTTAATCTGTAAAGAGAACTTACTTGGTCATTTGATCATCTAAGGATACTGATATAAGCAAGCAACAGGGTAAGGGGTTCTTTTCAAATTACGGCCCTCTTGCCTATAGTACACTGCGTTATACACAATATAACTGACATGCACAGACATATATGGGAAACTGACTGCTTCTGCAGTGTTTGTAAATTTATGAAGAGCTTTGAGACTGTGGGCTCTACTTTGCTCTGTTGGAGGTCGTCTGATTGATTCCCTATTGAAATCTTGAGACTCACTTAGCCCACCACTACCAAATCTTATGTATACCACCTCTGTGATTACCATACTTTGGAGAAGAAGAATTACCCTGAGAAATGGCAGTCTCAGACTTATTATATGCAAGTCTGGATTTTCTGCCATTCAGTTCATATTTTTCAGGACTCTTCTAAGTCCCAAAATTTTAAGTGGCTACCCTCCTCCCCCAAGTTTACTAAATTTACTAAGCATTGAAAAGCCCAGACCCCAGTGTCTGTTCTTCTAGCTTCCCAGGTCTTTAAGGATGCAATTCACACCTGATAACACCTAACAATCCAGGTAAGTTTACAGAGGGGCATTTACTTTCTAATACCTGTATAAGAAGTCTGTAGCTGGCTCATGTGTGGTCTCCTTAAATGCAACTGGGAGTTGGTTTCCTGTCCCAAACACCCAGTCTAATGAAATGTAGGCTGTGGGAGATTTATGTTAAGAAGCTGTACACCCCATGTACTTTGGAATTTAGGGTCTTGAACTGTCGGATGCCTATGATAAAATATCAAGTAGAGATCTCTGAACAAGCAGCGAATATGAAAGAGGAAATCTAGGATGAGGCTATTAAGGACAACATTTTCTAAGTGATATAGGCTGCCTTCAAAGTGGGGAAACTTGCCATCAACTGGGCTGTGGTGCCAAATCTTTCATGCACGTGGTCATGGCTTCAGTGTTGGGTATGCATGCTTGGCTTAAGATTTAGCCATTGGCTGATGATATTAGGGAGTTGTTGATGGATGCTACTAGGGGCAAAAAATCTGGTGTTTAGACTCCCTAGATATTAAAAGAATAGAAGAAAAGGACAGGACTGTGAAATCTGTAAAACAGGGTCATCCTCCTTTACTAATACAACAGGAGCTACCTCATCACATTGTGGCCTTTTTACATCAGAAGGTCAAGGGCAGATAATTTTAAGCCTCCAAGAGGAAGGCGGTCTTTGATGGATGGCAGAAGCAGGAATAAGCAGCAAAGTGGGGTGGGTGGAAAGAATGTTCCTTCCTTCTCTTCAAGTACTCACTGTATGGTTATAAAACCCTTTCTCTTCACTTCCCTTCCCCTTCTGCATCAAAGTCGGATATGCATTATCCTGGGAGGATCCCCAGTTTCAAAGAGAACTGGCTCCTGATAACAAGCAAAAAATAAATTTGGGATGTTATGTTCTTGGCTACATAATAGAGTTCAAAACCTCTCCTCTATTCCTTTCTATGCTTTCTTCCCCAAGACCTGGATAAACTCGCAAAACCTAGCTTTATACAGTTATTGAGATGCAAAGCAATAGGGAGGGTCCCCAGAAAAGAACAAAGAGAAGTCATTGTACTCGAGGCTTGTTCTAGTTCCAAAAAGGATGCTCCAAGGAGACCAATTCTGAACTTGGCAAGACTGAGAAAATTTCCATAGGTCACCAAGTACAAAATAATGATCCTTCAGGTCCTTCTGTTTCTCATGGTTGCAGATACCATTGGCTGTCCTGGAGACCAGGAATGACTACCTGAGGGTCTCTATAGACAAGCAGCACAGACCATTAATTTCTGAGGATTGTGCCAGGTTAGAAGCATTTTTTTTTCTTTCTTTACCCTCCCTATCTGCACCAACTGCCTTAATAGCTCCCCTCCATACCTTCAGTCAGACTATAATTTCATCTGTTTTTGTTGAACCAAGCCCATTTCAGGATGAAAGCCCTCCTTTTCATTAATTTCCTTCCCAGTAAGCTTAACTCCTCTGAGGTGAGTCAGGGATTAGGGAGTGGGCTAGTCTGCATTCTTGCAGGTGGAATACCCAACTTTTCCCTTGCTGTGGTAGTGACTTCCTTGATTGCCCGATGCTATGGGTAGGCATGGATGCACCACTCCTACTACTTCTGGTTGACAGATCTGTAGTGTAATGCAGGCATAGTTTTACAGCCCAGCTTAGGGCACCTACTAAGGTTCCACCTCCGGGGTAGTTATGCTCTCCTCTCCCATGCTAGCTGCTATGGAAGCCTGATCTTGGATAATGGGCATATTTTCTGATGACGTATTTTTAAAACGACTTCACACCTGAGCTAAAACAAACAAAGCCTGTCTTTTACAAAGAGCTGGACTTTGTACAAAGCATCTTCATCATACAGTCCCAGACCTTTGATCTGTGTATATTATCACAGGCATTCATTGCCCTAGTCTTTTCATCCTTTAGTGTGCTGGCTATTGGCAGAGGTAACACTTCTGAAAGTGTTACATGCAGCTCATTATCAAGGCATCTGTTTGACACTTTACTGGCTTTTTTTTTTTAAAAAAAACTCTTATTTAAAAAAAAAAATACCAGTGTTTATGTAAACCATAGCATGCATCCAGTCCTCCCCTTGGTAGTCTTCTCCTCTGTCATACTAAGTGTAAACCCTGAGATCAGTTTCATTACAAACTCATCTTTCCTTTCTCCCATAGTCATAACTTTTAAAACCTTTAATGATTGAGTCTTCAGTCACCAAAATACTATTTTCAGCACCCACACTATCTCATTTCCTGTCTGTGGCACATCTGCTTTTGCAGCGTTTTTCACTTCAAGGTTCACCCTTCCACCCTTAACTACTACTCCCATACCAGTTGACTCTCTCCCTGTGCCACATATGTTCTCCTTCCATACCTCCTGTATGCTTCCTCAAAGGTCTCTCCTTTTTTACCCATTATTGGTTGCCTGTCTTGGTATCACCATTAGTGCTGTCTTCCTCCTGCTCTTTCCTCACCTCCAGTTTCACCTGTTAGTCCCGCCTCTGCTTTACTATCATAGTGGGCACAAAAAATTCCTGTTTACTTCCACCTTTGCCTCCCTGGTTCCATTTCTTGCCTGCCATTCTCTACACGCCCCTTACCAACCTGCTTTTGTCCTACCTGCCTGGCTCTTCCTGTCTCTTCTTCATTCTCTTCTCCCCAAAGTCTAGTCCCAACCTGTCATTCTGCACTTCTGTCCAACTGCCCACCACCTTACCTTATTCCCAGTTGCCAGAAATAATCATCACATCCTTCTTCCCTCTGCCATTTCCACCCAGCACACCCCTGTTCTCATACCAGCTTCCTTAGCCCCCTTACCTCCTGCTGCAGTCTTCCAGTCCACTAATCTGCCTCTCAGCTTGGTCTCACCATAGATTCCTCAACAATACTACTAGCTCGCACATAACAGGCCCACCTCTTATCATTTCCAGCATTTGTCGGTGCTTCCTTCTGTCCAAATTATGTGGCCCTTGTGTATAATGAATTTGTAGTACTCCCACGACACCTTTAATTGACTTCCAGTCACATGCTCCATTTGAGAGATTTATGTGCATCCTGACTTACTATTTTGATGCTTCTTAAGAATGTCTAATCTAATACGAATGCAATTCTTCTTTATAAAAAAAAGTTCCATGCCATAGGTCCAGTGGACATTGGAGAGATCATTCTAGGTATTAGCAAAGTAAGGGTGAGAGTTTGTTCACCACAAGGAGCAGACAACTCGAGAGTGACTGTGTTTAAGTACAGAATAAGAAAAAGATTGTAGGGCTGGGAAAAAAAACAGATTAATTTTTCTGTCTTCATTTAATGAAAAGTTTGGATCTTGTAGATACTTAATTTTAAAGACAAACCACAGTTATTTCCTAAATTTACAAGTAATGAAGTAGTAGATAAGCAATTTACATCTAATGAACTATAAGAAAGACGTCACGTGAAGCATAAGGTCTACTTTTTCTTTCTTCATTCCTTCCAGAATTAAGGGAAGGCAAACTTGGCAGATGTGAATGAAACCGTAATGTGCTCTGTGTGTATTCATGCAGCAAGAGCAACCAGTCTTGCTTTAGAGCATAAAAAGTCACTCTTGCAATTATTTCACAACTCACTTCCTCCTTTACTTAGTTTACTGATGTCAAAGGATACGTCAGAATGCTGCCAGTACTCTGACCAGTCATAATGTACTTTGCTTCCATATCAGCTCTCATGAAACAAGAGATGCAGAATTTTTTTCATGCTGAATACATTTGGTGCAGGCAGTAGGTAAATTATTTAGCTTTTCAGATCATGTTTTCTTCTCATTGGAGCCAGCATTTTAACGTTTCTGCAGTATGTTGCTCTTTAATCACTTTGCTAGTCCTTATCTTTCCTCTTATAAAATTAAACACCACTTCTTGCTCTGTAGGAGCCCCTTAACTGCAAACAATATAGGGGGTACACTTCATTAGGGAGGATTGTCTTAGTAGTGTAACAGATGAGCATTAACCTCACTGATGCCCTTTGTTATCCTCCTTGTTGTTTCTAACCTGCATATCCCCCACATTAAGGTCACATCTGTCTCATGTTTAAAATTATTCTGCTTCATCATCCCTTTCTACTTTGAATTATGGCTTTCTGCTTCTGTTAAATGTATATGAGCCTTAACTATGTAGCTCCAAAATATCCCTTCAATTCAGGTAATCCTAAACCACTTTGTTCTGCTGGAAGGATCAACTTATCCCACTTGCTCCTTGCCCTCTTCCCATCCCAGATAAAATCCTTCAACTTTTTTATTAACTACTGTCCACAATTTCTCTGGTTGATTAAAATATGCCTGAGCCGTATACAAGACAAAAGAGATTAAAAGCATTTTTATTGCTTGTATTTTGCTATCCATATCCATAAACAAGAGTTACCAGTTTCTCAGTTTTGTATCATCTTTTTTGTCTCTTCCCACATATTTTTAGCTCCAAGAACATAATTATTTTTAAACCATACTCCTAAATACTTCATTTTATTGTGTCCATCATAAATATGGGTATTGCTGAACCAATTCATGTGTGGGTATATAGTTTGCAGCTTTAGCCTGTATTTTGTCTACATTCATTTTATATCCTAAAAAAAATGGAAACTGTCTCAGAATGTTCCACAACACAGACATGCCATTTTCTGATTTAATCAGGTACAAAATCGCCGTTTTGGTACTGATTTTTTCAGAATAAAGGTGATGTGCAGAGCTGTAGTAACTACAGAGGGATTAAATTGATCAGTCACAGCATGAAGTTATGGGAAAGAGTGGTGGAAGCTTTAAGAAGCACTACAGATGCAATGTTTGCTCTGAGAGTGTTGATAGAGAAGGCCAGAAGGAGTTGCATTGTGTCTTTGTGGACTTAGAGAAAGCATATGACAAGGTGACTATAGAGGAGTTGTGGTATTGTATAAGGAAGTCGGGAGTGTCAGAGAAGTATGTAAGAGTGGTACAGGATATGTACGAGGGTAGTGTGACAGCGGTGAGGTCTGCGGTAGGAGGGACGGATGCGTTTAAGGTGGAAGTGGGGTTACATCAAGGATCAGCTCTGAGCCCTTTCTTATTTGCAGAGGTGATGGACAGGTTGACAGACTAGATCAGACAGGAGTCCCCATGGACTATGATGTTTGCAGATGACATTGTGATCTGTAGTGAGAGTAGGGAACAGGTGGAGGAGACCCTGGAGAGGTGGAGATATGCTCTAGAGAGAAGAAGAATGAAGGTCAGCAGGACTAAGACAGAATATATGTGTGTAAATGAGAGGGAGGATAGAGGAGTGGTGAGGATGCAGGGAATAGGGGTGGCGAAGGTGGATGAGTTTAAATACTTGGGATCAACAGTTCAGAGTAATGGTGAATGTGGAAGAGAGGTGAAGAAGACAGTACAGGCAGGATGGAGTGGGTGGAGAAGAGTGTTGAGTGATTTGTGACAGACGAGTACCAGTAAGAGTGAAAGGGAAGGTCTGCAAGAGGGTAGTGAGACCAGCTATGTTATATGGGTTGGAGACAGTGGCATTGACAAAAAGGCAGGAGTCAGAGCTGGATGTGTCAGAGTTAAAGATGTTAAGATTTGCACTGGGTGTGGGTGGACAGGATTAGGAATAAGTATATTAGAGGGTCAGCCTAGGTTGGAAGGTTTGGAGACAAAGCCAGAGAGGCAAGATTACATTGGTTTGGACATGTGCTGAGGAGGGATGCAGAGTATATTAGGAAAAAGATGCTAATGGTGAAGCTGCCAGGTAACAGGAAAAGAGGAAGGCCTAAGAGAAGGTTTATGGATGTGGTGAGAGAGGACATGCAGGTGGTTGGTATGACAGAGCAAGATGCAGAGGACAGGAAGAAATGGAAACAGATGATCCGCTGTGGTGACCCCTAATGGGAGCAGCCGAAAGAAGAAGAAGAAGATCAGGTACAAAATAATAATGTTTACGTGTAAAGGCATTTTTTTCTTGATTACTATACCAAATATATCCTTGAATTACTGAGTCCCTTATTTTCTTTGCCAGTGGCTCTAAATATAATGCAAATAACAAAGGCAAAAGAGGACACCCCCACCTGGTTCCTCTGTTGAGACACAACTTATCCGAGAGGAAGCCTCCCAGTTTAATTTTTGCCTCTGATCCTTCATACAGCCTCCTAATTAACCTTATTACTGTGTCAGAGATTGCAAATGCTTCCATTGGCCTACTCATAAAATCCCAGCTTAATCTGTCAAATGCTTTCTCTGTATCAAGAGCCACCAACAACAGTGGTATTTTCTTATATTCTGCTTCCCTCATTGTTCTATTAATGTTGTCAAATGTTTGCCTTTCTTCCACAAAACTATTATAGCCACTATGCTTTCTCCCAGGATATTGATGCTTTACCTCCTTTTAAAATGCCTTCCAGATCTTTATCACTTTCTTCCGTCCTAGCTTTCCAACTTCCACAGGAATACCATCAATTCCTGAAAGCTTTCCTGCGGATTGATTATACATCACCATTTTTATCTTCTGTCCTGTCTTAATTGTTGAGCCTCATCTACCTCTAACCTTTGCATACTTAAGTCATCCATAAGTATTTCCATTTGTACTTTTTCTTGATTTCTGCATTTCTCTGCTTTATACAAATTTTCATAAAATTTCCAAATTATCTTGAACTTCCTCTACAGGATCTCTGGTATTTTTCTTGTATGCTCCCTGGCAGCAACCCTTTCTACTTTCTGTTGCCTAAGTTGTTGTGCTAAGAGTTTTTGTACTATGGAGTTGTTATAAAAAAACAATTGTTTAACTGCAATCCTTTCTAAAGTCATACAGGCTGTTCAGGTACTCCCTTATTTTCTCTTCATCACTTTGTAGTTACACCTGGTCCTTCTATGTGGCACACCTCATCACTAAGGGCTTTTCGTCCAGAAAAAAGGAAGTCATTGTCCCACTATACTCATCCCTCATTAGACCCATTATAGAATACAATGCCCCGTTTGGTATGTACCTCTCAAGACATCTGCAACAACTGGAAAGGCCACAGAAATACCTCACTAAAAGAATCATAGGCCTAAAGCAGATGCCTTACGCTGACCGCCTTAAAAAACTCCAGCTATACTCTGTCGCATATCGTCTACTCAGAGGCGATCTTTGCTTAACATACAAGGCCATGTCAAACCCAGAGCTGCTGGACATGCTACACTTGAAGAAATCCCAATCCCTCAGAGCCACACGCTCCAGGGATCTAAACCTTCTCATCACAATAAACAAAACATGCTGGAGGGATAGGTTCCTGACCCAGAGGCTCCCCAGACTCTGGAATAGGTTGCCCATACATGTCAAGCAGAGTGCCTCTTTGGTCCTCTTCAAAAGGAACCTTGACGATTGGATGGGAGAAAGGAAATTCACCCCGGGATCACTTCAGTCGCCCTGCTAGACAGGGGTCCAGGGAAGTAAATAGTGTGGGAAGAAATAGCCAGGGAATTGTTATGGCTAGGCTTGTATAGGCCCTAGGGCTGATAGCCTAGTACCAACCTATGAACCTATGATCTTGTTCTGTGAGATTCCTCTTATTTTGCAGTACTTTAACCTTTGTCAGCCCCTCTAAATAATTCTTGTTACTTAACTTTATCTCTCTTTCTTTTATTACGATCCTATTTTTACACTTTGCTTTCATTTTATACTGCTCGTTAGGTATAACTTAAGACAAGATTTCTATCTTACCTGATAATTCTTAAGAAATTCCCATTCCTTAAATTCCTCTATTTTTAACAGGTAGGTGGGGAAGTGCCTGTGTCTCATTTTTACTTCATTACACTGCATTTTTATCTTGTTATTGGCGCATGAGCTGAAATAGTTATTGGATGTGTGCCAAAGCTTTTAATTAAATGCACATGTTCCTGTGAAATATAATTTCTGTCTAGTCTAGCCCAGCTGTTGTACCTTGGGGAATAATATGTAAAGTCTTTCCGGGTTCCTACTGCTGAATTCACATCTTCCATACCAAATATTTTCAAAATTTTCTTCAGAAATCTACCCTCTTTTGTTACATTTACCTCCTAGTTCCCCGGATACATCCTCACTGCTGCAAATCAAATTCCAGATTTCTCCCAAAATGTTCTTAAGCTGCTTAATAGCAGTTTTAAGTGGAATATAAATACATGCCAACGTAATCTTCCTCCCTTGCCACTGGCCTTTTACTATTACAAATCTACCATTACTATCTTTTTCCTCTTCTATCACTATTGGTGCTTCTCTACTATTTAGTACAAGCACTCCCCTTTTCTTTTTTCCCCGATATTCTGCTGAATATTAATTTTGAAATCTATTTTTTTATCAAATTCACATGCTCACTTCATTCCAAATGTGCGCGCCCAGTAGCATTGATGTTTGCACTCTGCTTTTCCTAATATAATTCAGTATTTTTATCTTTTTGTCTATACCTGTGAGGCCATTCACATTACAAAATAATATGTTTAGTATAGCCATTATAAGTTATTATTCCTTCCTATTATATATGACAGATTTGTGAAATGTCTATATCCAGCTTTTGTGTTGCATGCACCCACTTTGTTAGGTTGATCTTGTATACATTTGTTTTTTGTCATCTCCATTTAAACCTATGTGATGTTTTACAAGCTTTTTTGTTTTAATGAAAACCCTCAAAGAAAAAAAGCACTTCCCAGAACATATTAACTTAAACACACAAAACTGTGTACATCTTCAAATAATGAGGTTTAACACTCCTCATAGGAACAGCTGTCCTAAACTGACAGCTGCATACACACATACACAACTTGGCAGGGTTATCCTTAATGTTAGGTTAAGAAGCTTATTACAGCCTGTGCTCCTTGTTACACTAATTGCTGTCTGCTCTCGTCTTATCTTCATTTTCCTCCAAGATATGAAAACTGCTTATATTCATAGGTTTATAGGCATGTATTAGGCTAATGGCCCAGGAGCCTTTACAAGCCTAGCCCATAGGATTACCCTGGCATCGTGCCACCCGACCTTAGTTTCCAGTGCCTCTGTCGTGCAGGGCTACTGGAGTGATCCCCGGGGTGAATTTTCTATTTCCCATCCACTCATCAAGATTTCTCTTGAAGAGGGCCAGTGAGGTACTCTGTTTGACATGTATGGGAAGTATTCCATAGCATGGGCAGTCTCCGGGTGAGGAATCTGTCCCTCCAGCACATTCTGTTGATTGTGGAAATGAGGTTGAGGTCTCTGGAGCATGTGGTGTGGAGAGATTGGGATTTCTTTAGATCTGACAGCTTTCTTTAGATTCTGTCAGAAAATGTTCATAGGTTCATAGGTTAGTACTAGGCTAACTGCCCTTGCGAGCCATTTTAAGCCTAGCCAATTATCCCTTGTGAGACTCAAACCCTGCACCTTGTGTTTGTAAGGCAAACACCTTAACCATTAGGCCACCCTCCCAACCCAACTTTTAGCTTTAAAATAAGTGTTTGGGCGTTTATTGCTTTCCCCCTATAGTCAGCCTGTCTCCATAGAAATACAAGTACCAAATTTACATACAGCTATACAAACCTCACAGTTTACACTGAACATTTATTTTCCAAAGGAAAACTTTTTATTACATTGTGTCCTATTTACTTGCTTACACAAAAAATGTATTAGATTAAGCCAACAGCTTTAATCCAGATATTCAGCTATGCAAAAGTAAAACAGAACATATTAATTCTCAGTGCATTATAATCTGTACACTTTTACACCGAGCCTTCACCTCAACAACACAAGGTTGCAGTGTATTAACTTAAACATGTTTTTTTTTACCAGCCTTATTCACTTTTGACATTGTAGTGCCCCTTATTTCTTAAAAGATTAAAAGAAGGAAAAAAGGCACTTTTACTTCAGTATCTTTGTCACATACAACAATAACTGAAAATACTTTGCTATAACATGTAACTTATGTCATGAAATGTCCCATACGAATACTGTTAAGAACAAAACATGATCTGATGTTGTCCTTTTCATTCTTTTTCAAGGAATGTGTTATGGATCTGACTTGGCCATGTACTTCAGACTTTGGATCCAACTCTTGAGCTCCTCGCTCTATCCATAATGCCCTAGTCCATCTCCAACGCCTCAGATCTTGTTTGCCGCCATCCCGCACAGATGAGGAATTTTTCTCTCACAGCATTTTCTTATAGTTTCTATATTTGTAAGTGAAAAAATGTAATTACCTTTAATCTAAATTCTACCCCTTTTCTCTAATCTTAAACCTCACTCTTAGTTTTTGGATTTTCTGCATTAGGCTCCTACAATTTTTATAGTAGCCTCTCAAACATACCATTGCTAGTATTTTGTCTTTCTTTCTTTTTTTCTATAATTCTTACCCAATTTAACAGGATATTCCCCTTTTTTACCATTGGTGGTATTTTTTCCTTAAAAAAATATCCTTAGTTTTAAGACTTTTTTTCTCTGTGGATTTTTACTGTCATGGCTGACAAGCCAAATGGTTTCAAGAAATGCACATCTTGTGGGCATAAAATCCCTAACTCTGATGCCCACAAGTTGTGTGTCTGTTGAGTAGGAGCAGCTCATTTAAATACAGACTGTACAATTTGTGCAGATTTTAACTCAAGAGCTGTAGCTGACTCACGGAGCAACCTTGTACTTAAAGGTTTGGTTCCTCCCTCTTCTTCCACTTCATGGGCTCAAACCCGTAGAAGTCTTCTAAAGTTCCATTAGAACACAGGAAGCAGTCATCTCCAAAGTCTCCTAAGACTTCCTTGGAGCCACCTTCAAAAGTTCCCAAATTGTCTGATCTGAGTTCGTCGGACCTGAAAAGACAGACTGTGGACCCAAAGTCTTCAGATCCTAAGCCCTCAGATCCTAATGCCATTTCAGCCAGTCCTACCACTCAAGTTACAGATCCTAAGTCTTTGGATCCTAAGCCTAGCATGCCTTATACATCAAGGACTCACCCAAGTTTCTGATAGATCCTATCTCCCCTGGTCTCCATTCTGTTTCTATGCAGACTCCTAAAAAGTATTCCAGACCTCAGTCAACTACTTCATCCACCAGGTCCTCCAGTTGTTTTTGTGAAGCAGATGTGGATAGGATGATGTGAAAATTCCTCAGAGCTCAGATCCAGATGGGGGCTATCTCGACTCCATCCCCTATTGGATCTGTGAGTCTTCCTGCCACTATTTACACAGTTTTCTCTCCCTCCCCGATCCATCATTTGGTTTCTGAGCCCCAGGATTCAACTGAACTGAGAGTTCGAGTCGAATCTGAAGAGAATTGCTTCTTCGACTCCCAACAGCATCTCTGACCAGTTCTGTTCCTATGCCTTCGGATTGGGATGATTCCCATGGCTGAAGCATTGGCATTGGATCCAAGCCCCTTGGAGCCTTGGCACTAGATAGCCCACATCCAGTTCCCTCCTTGAGCCAAGAAATTAGGTCATTGTCATGATCTGCCTGTATTGGAACATTTGGCTTTGGTGTGGGTGACCACAGCTTCCCTGGGTCTGTTTGCCTTTGAGGTTGTGGAAAAAGTCTATTCTTGTTCTAGAGATGCAGTCGCATCCTCTCTTGGAGCATTTCCCTATTCCCTGTTTGGTTCCGAGCTCTCAGTCCGTCAGACGTAGTCCACAGGAGCAGCCGATTCCAGTTGGGTCCGATGGAAAAACTTCCCCTCTGTTCTGACACCTTCCCAGAACATCTCCTAAGGAGGTCCACTGGAAGAGAACATGCAACAGGAGGCACATAGATTCCCCTTTGGAATCACTCATTGAAGATACTGATTTTGAGGAAGGAGAAGGATCCCCCACATCACCACCTGACGACATCTCATTTGCAGACATTTTAGAGATCCTTAAACAGAAAGGTGGTTGGTCCACTGAGAGTCCTTTCCAGAGGTATCCATATTTCTGGAGGCTTTTGGTGCTGGCCCATCTATTTCTTGGGTGACTCCCCAGCTGATGAACTCATAGACATAGTCTTTTGTCGGGCATGGAAGGAGCTGGATTACGTTGAACCAATCCTACGTCACTTGGGCATGTTTTTAGCCCTGTCAAAGGAAAAACCCCACTGGAGCAAAGGAGTCCTTGTCAATGCAATGTTTGTGTCAGCCGCCACTAAAAGGGAGCTAGCAGAGCTCCTGTGTCTGCCCCCCTCCCAATGAACAGAGAGTCTAGGGCACTGGACAGATTTGGGAAGCATCTATTTGCTTCAGCGACCTTTGCCCTGAGGTCCCTAACTGCCTGGCACACTTTGCAAGGCTACAGACAGATTTGTCAAAAGAACTATTGGAGTCTGAGTCCATGTCAGCAGAGAATTTCAAAAAATCATCTCAGCTGTCCGCTCTTTTGTCAGTTTCCAGTGCGTCCATGAGGTTAATTTGTCATGCAGCAGAATGTGCCTCACAGACGGCCAGTTCAGATATTGCTGTAAGGAGACATGCCTGGATGTGGCTATGCAACGTTATGGAGCCTTTCAAGTCTATGTACAACAATGCTCTCTTTTGTGAAAAAAACACTTTCCCACAGTGAACAACAAGGAAAGACCCTGTTTATCATAGGAATTACATTTTCTACCCCTCAATGAACTTTAAGGAATCAGAGAGGTGGCAAGAAAATGTGGTTCTGCAAATTCCAGGGACCTTTCCAGGACTGACGTGGAGACAACACCTTCAGAGGCAGAGGAGGGAGTTCAAATGGAAGATGCCACCCTCGAGGTAGAGGAGGCCTGCAAAATCAGGGTTTCCAAGATTCCTTTCCGGACAGAACCTTTCAGCACTCTTGAAGTGCTGCCCAACTGCCCACCTCTGCAGAGAGTCAGGGGATGTTTGTCCCTGCATCCAGAAGCCTGGGCTGCTATAGCAAAAGTTACTGGGTTGCTAAAACTAATATCTAGATGTTACTTCATACCTTTTTCCCAGACTCCAATTTCCAAAAGAAAGAAGCTCCCTGACATTCCACCTAGCCAGAGTGAAGATGTGAGACAGGAGTCTTCCAGGAGGGTCCTATCAGACCAAACTAGATTTTGAACTTATAAATCCACATAAAACGATCCAAGTGTCCAAAACCACACCAAAATGGATATGGCCGCTAAAAACAGAGGATTCACCACTTCAAGACCACCACACACTATTTTATTTAACACCACGTGCAAAGTGATAAAACGTACATAGTTGACACATTCTGAATTTACTTCCATTTCTTTTTTAGTGCCAAAAACACAGGAGATCTGATACCAATTCTAGATCTAAGCAAATTAAATCAATTCCCTTTTTTTTTTTTTTTTTTTTAATTAAATCAATTCCTGAAGAAATCAAAGTTCCAAATGGTCATGGTTCAGTTCATTATGCCATTTCTATGCAAGGACAATTGGATGTGCTGCTTAGATCTTCAGGTTGTTTACTGTCACATCCAAATAGACAGGTGCTTCTGGAAACACGCTTTTGGCTGCGAGCCAGTCACTACCAGTTTGGAGCCCTGCCCTTTGGACTTACCACAGTCCTCAGGGTGTTTACCAAGTGTATGACAGTTTTGGTAGCTTATTGAAGACTAGACAACCCCAACCATGCATCTCCTACAGCAGTCCAGGGACTCTTTGTTCCAGATTTGTCACTCACTAGATCTAATCGTCAATTTTGCAAAATCGAATCTGACACCAGTTGTGACGTCTGTGCACTGGCCCAGTAATCAAAGAGCCTCAATCCTCACCACTAACACCAGTGAGGGGCATCAACAGTGGCAGGATAACAAGTGCACACACAGTAAAGTACAATTTCCCTTAAGCGCACACAGAGATCACAGTCAGTCTGGGGCTGGTTCTCCCTTTCTCTCTAGATTCCCAATAAGACTCCCCACTGGCACTGCTATAGGGTTCAGATCTCAGCCAAGTGGTTAAGCCAACACCTCCAGCACCCTCCCTGTCCAAGCAGTGCTTCATGCCCCTGCCCAAGTAGCTGACACACACACACACACACACACACTTTGAGATATGAATTATATACAAACACACAGACACTCCTGGGGAAGGCTGGCACAGGTTCTCCAGTTATCCTCACTCCTGCCCAGACTATAAGGTAGAAATCACTGCCACCATCCACTACTGTAAGACCCTTCCCAAAGGGTGACCAATTCCACTGTGTGCTATTACTGTTATCCAAATAGTAAGTGTAACCCAGGGCTAAGGCTATTGGAGTGGCTTGTACAGTATCACCAAATACATGCAAGTACTCTAAGAGCTTAAATTATTTCTACACAAAACAGTCACAGTTGAAAGGTTTAAAAATATGTAAAAATAAATAATAAAAACACAAGACAATATTCATCAGTTCAACACAGTGCTAATAGAGAGTTCAGACATCACAGGAAAATACTTTAAAACAATATTGTAGGATAGTCTGACATAAATATATAAAACAGCTAGACTAATCTGGCTATATTGCTATCTCTCTCTTTAAAAGAAACTATGTTCTAAATTCTACTTACAAGGCAAGGTGCTGGCGAGTTGTCAGCTTCAAAACAAAATACAAAATGCTAAATATTTCTCTCTTGAGAAAGTCTTAAATTGATAATACACATTACTGCTGAGTCATTTCAGATTACATCATTCTTGACACTTCTGCTTAAGTTTCCCAAGCTCACAGAACTTGAAATGTAACATTTTAAGGCCCAGACATTCTGCCTCCTGGCCCAGACATCCTGTCTCCTAGCTTGAGATAAACTTGCTTTGTAACACATCATAAAATTATTTATCAGCTTATTTTCTTAAGAGTTTGCCAGTTAGCTCTGTATATTCCAACTGTTACTATGAAACCATACATTTGCATTGGCATATTGCTTATACACGTATCTGCTCTTTTCCAGCAGGGATGCACTGTGGTTACATTTTTGAAGCTCAATACAACATGTAGTTTAATTATAACAAATAGTTCTCTTCACGTGTGTAAAACAAGCCTGTGGATCATTTTAATATTTACAATGACAAAGAATTATTTACAGAATTCTGTCTAGCTAGGCTGGCAGCCTTCACACCAGTACAGAGCCTGGATGCACATTTGAACACAACTACTCAAGATTGCTTCCTTACCTTCTCAGCATATAGGCACATTCAGATCTCAGGTTCATCAAATTCTGCGCCATCCTGCCCCTCCTGCCAAACTAATTCTTCAAGTTTTAGGTTCAATGGCAGAGACAACAGTTCTAGTCCCTTTAGCATGCTACTTTATGCATGTCCTACAATGAACTGTAGCTGTTCAGTGGTCTTTTCTTCAACAATCCCTAATGTCTCCACTCAAACTTATCCAAATATGCAAACACCATATTCACTGGTGGATCCAGTCCAATTACATTTACCTAGGCTGGCCTTTCATTTTTCCTCCCCCATTGGCCATAGTGACCACGGATGCCTCCCAGTTGGAGTGGGGAGGCATTACTTTGGAAGGATGGTCCAAGGCACATGGTCCACACAGGAGGCTAATTCACATATCAACGTTCTGGAGATGAGAGCAGTCCTTTTAGACTGCACGCATTTCAAGATGCTGTTCCTGTAGTGACTATTGTGCTTCAAACCATCAACATATCTGTGGTCTGTTGCATCAACAAGCAATGGAAACACAATCCTACCCCCTCTGCAGATAAACTTTGAGAGTGTGGCAATGGGAAAACTTCTTGAACCGCTTTCTAGTAGTATTGAACCACTTTCTAGTAGTAATGCACATTCCGGGGAAATTTAACGTACTAGCAGAAAAAGTCAGGTGCCTCATAAGTGGTCTCTCAGTCAGTCAGTCAGTGGCAGAGAAAATTTTCTGTCTTTAAGGCCACCCTTGCTGCAACCTCTTTGCAAGTCCCCACAGCAAGTGCAGAAGGTATTTTGCCCTGATCCATGCTCAGGGGGAGTCGATGAGAGATGCTGTAGTCCATGTTTGGCCATCTGGTTACTTTTACGCCTATCCTGCAGTACCTCCAAAAAAATCCACAAATACACGGCAAGCGTTAAATGTTCTAAACGCAAAAAGAATTTATTTGTAAAACCAAATACAGCGTTTTCGCCAAACAATCTTGAATGGCTTCCTCAGAGAAACATATTTTTTCATTTAAAATCACAAACTATTTTATTCACTGTGCTAGCAAACCGTACATACGTCACTTCCTGATCTTGCAGCTGTTTTGCTAAATATTTAAAGGAGTCGTGACCAGTATGTACTACTTCAACAACAAATGTCAATCGTTCCTTTAAAAGACCATTTTTAAAAAAGTACTTTTTCTACGAACCATTTTTTAAAAAAAGACATTATTTCTTTTAAGAAAAACGTCCGTTTTTTGTGTATTTCTGTATGTATATACACACATCAACGGGGGAAGGAAGACCTTCAAAACCCAGACTAAACTGAAATAAATGATGAACATCTCTCTAACTAATGCCTTTGATACATGTCATGCAAACATTCCTAACTTGTAAAACAATCAGCCACCATGGCTTGGAAAAGTACCTTTTCAGTTTTTAAAAAATGTATATACGTTCATAAATCCCATAATCTGATTCCTGTTGCTAAGGGATTTTTTTATTAATTTATTTGTTTTATTATTTGTTGAGCATTTTCACCCACATGTTCATTGATCCACTGTATTCCATAGCACTCAGTTGAATGTATGGTGATCCAACCAGTATGTAAATGACCCGTATGACCATCTGAAAAAACCATATCGTTATTGCCCCCCTAAGATATGTGTTGTATTTTTGTACCCTATCTTAAATTATCAATCCAATAAAAAATAATAAAAAAATAAATAAAAAATGTGTGTAAACTGATAGTATGTGTAAAATGATATATTTGTGTACCAAGGTGGTAGGACATATTCTATAGTAGGTGTACATAACCCATTCGTATACCCGCCTATTCAAGGTCGTCTTACTATAGTTCAATGGATGTCTTGAAATAAACAAATAATATCCAAAACCCATTTCACTGTGAACCATACACACCAATTTCATTTTCTAAGGTAACTTTTTAGTTTTAACAAACAAGAGATATTACAATTTTCATTTAAACCAGGGAAATTGAATGCATTTAGCTTGATTTGCCATTCCAATTCCCTGGTTTCTAGTCTAATCGATATAGGCCCTCCTCTACTATTCTGTGGAATATGGTCTATAGCTGTGAAATAAAATTTGTGTCCAATATGTTGGTCGACATGCTTAGCTAGAGCGTTTTCAATGTTGTGCTTTCTTACTGCGTACATATGCTGGTAAATCCTCTCTTTAAATTTTCGGTCGGTTTTACCAACATAGTACGCCGGACAACTATCACAGGTAGCAAGGTAGACAATGGACCTGGTTTCACAATTTATCCTATGTCCAATATTGTACTTTCTTCCATTTATGAAAAATGAGCTACCTGTTTTCACACAACTACACCAATTGCACCGTCCACAGGTAAATGTACCCTTTTGTCTGGAAAAGGAGTCATCATTTGCATTGCTTTCAAGCAAAGCTTTTAAATTCTTCCCTTTTCTATATACAATAAGGGGTTTTGTTCCTAACTTTTCTAGTAATAACCTATTGTTGGCGATAAAGGACCAATTTTTTTGAATGATGGAATTTATTTCCATAAAGTCCATACTATATGTTGTGATGAAGCTACAAGAGTAATTAACTGCTTCATAACTAATAGGAATTGGAGAGGGTCGCAAGTCCGTGTTTCCTACTTCAACAACATGTACAGGCACCTCACTATCTTCTCTAATCTGAATTTTTAACAATGGTGTGTAAAACCCATTCTCTCGCTTGTTCTTCACTTCCACTATCAACTCATTGATGAGCCCTTCAGGGTAGTCTCTGTTTTTAAACATGTCATACAGGTGTTGACATTCACTGTTGAAGCTCTCTTCAGTAGTACACATCTTCACAGCTCTAATCAACTGTCCTTTAATAATAGAACGTTTTTGTTTGTATGGGTGTTGGCTAGAGTAGTGAAGAAATGAATTACAATAAGTAATTTTTCTGTGTATTGAAGAGTTTAAAGACCCCTTTTCCGGGTGCTTATCTAGTTGGACATCTAAGTAATCTATACTAGATGTGGAAAACTTGTGTGTGAATTTGAAAAATACAGTTGTGTTGTTCATGTATGTAACTAGTTCCTCCGCATCTTGTTCTGACCCCTTAAAAATCATAAAGATATCGTCCAGGAATCTGGTGTAATAGACTACCTGGTTGATATACATGGGGTGTTCAAAAATGAATTTTTTCTCCCAGTATGCTACAAATGTGTTTGCTACTGATGGACCACATGGTGAACCCATGGCTATGCCTTGTGTTTGTAAAAAGTATTTTTTGTCAAAAGTGAAAAAATTAGATGTTAATATAATATCTAACAACTCCGTTACTATATCAACCTCATTTTCAAGGGCTCCTAGGTCCTTCAAAAGGCTTCCTATCCACTCAGTGGCTTCCAAATGGGGTATAGATGTATACATATCTACTACATCTATAGTAAGAAAGTTGCACCTTGGATCTATCTGAAGTCTGTTGATGTCAGAAAGGAAGGCCCAGGAGTCTTTACAAATGTGTGGAATTGTTTTTATGTACTTAGACAAAATTTTGTCTACAAGGCATGCACATGGGTAAGTCATAGACGATCTGGCATCTATGAGTGCTCTCATGGGTGGGTTGTTAAGGTCTTTGTGAATCTTCGGAATTCCGAAGATAACAGGGGTCCTTGGTGTGGTTATGTCTATATATTGGTAGGTGTCATTATCAATTTTTCCTGCCAAAAATAGGTCACGGAAGTATCCCCTGTTCCTGGAATAAGCCATATTCATCTCATTTATGGAGGCCATAATATAGGCTGGGCTCTCCAAGATGTTGACCATTTTCTGAATGTAATCTACTTTGTCCAGGATTACCAACCCACCTCCTTTGTCCGGTTTAAACACTCTCACTGGTAGATGGCAAAGTTCATTTAGAAGAACTCTTTGTCCCTTGGAAATGTTATATTTTTGATGTATAATCCGCTTGTTTTTGTTAATCTCCAAGTGTCTAAGGTCAAACTCACACACTCTCTCAAACAATGCCAAGTCAGGGTGTACAGGCGGGTTAAATACACTAGACAGTTTTAGGGTACACTCATCATTGTGGTAAGGGGTGGAAAACAATAGTCTCAAGTTTAACTTCCGTATAAAACATTTCAAATCTAAAACAGTCTCTGTCAGGTTGAAATGTGCACTAGGTACGAAAGTATTACCAAGAGCCAATAAGTCAATTAACTCCTGTTCAATAGTGAAACTGGAGAAATTGTAAATTTTGAAGTCCCCTTTCGTGTTGACCAGTATTTTCACCCTAAAATCTTGGGACAATTCCACTTGGGAGTCCCTATTGGAACTTAGTTCTTGTTCCACCGTCTGTTCCTGTAATTTTTCTTGTAATTGTTGTTCCGTTGGCCTAAAAAACCCCCCTGGTTCTTGTGGCCTTCCCCCTGGTTTCGTTGTCCAGACTTGTTATTGTAATTTTTGGCCATGATTCTATTACTCCTCCGCGGTCCTTCTGGCCCCCCAAGATCAACTACGTCTCCCGTGTTGTCCATATTGTCCACTGTATGATCTTCTTGGCGGCCTTGGTCTGGTTCATTGGGGTTGTCTGGTGAGTCTGCCTGGTTAGCTTCCTGTTGTGTATGTGGCTTAATTAATTTGACATAGGCTTTGTTCTGATGGTACGCCACTCTATCTCTCGTTAATTTCTTACTTTTGTTGGCTTTTAGTTTTACCAGCAACGCATCTATGCTGTCAAAGATGCGTGCATAGTCATATTTGTACCTAACAAAGTCAGTGTCCATCTTAATTTGTTGGTCCAGGTCATTGATCTCAGTAGTCAATGTAGCAATATGTAGTGTGTAGTGTTTAATCATTAGTCCCAACAGTTGCAGTCCTTGTTGGTCAAACAGTCCACGCAATTCTGATAAAAAAGACTCATCTGTCAATAACCCAGAAGGTGAAAAGGAACTCCGTAGTCCCTTTGGCACCATTTTGTCTTGAATACATTGGTTCAGATAACAAACTTCCAACTGTAGTTTTCTTAATTTTAACAATTTTTGATCGAAAAGTTTAAGTTTACTTACAAGACTGTCCACAGTAGCAGCCATATCTGCTTGTAGTGCCGGTAGTTCCTGTGACCCTCTTTGTGTGAAGGAAAAAGCATCCAAAGCTGTAATCCATTCGCCCAACGCCGGAACTCCAATAAGCACTTGAGGTTCATCAATGTGATCCCTCATCAATCCAGAGGAAGACGGAAGAAGAAGTTGTCCATTGACCCCTGTGTGGTTAACGTTCTGTTGTCCTGTTTGAAGTAAATAGTTGTTTTCAGATCCGGAGTGGTTATTCCGTTGTCCTGCTGTTATAGGGTAGTTGTCCAAGTAATTGGTGTTAAGAAAGTTGTCCAAAGGTCTGGAATTGTTACTAGCACCAGTAACACCAAGGTAAGAACTTCTACCATTACCTCGGTCGATATTGTCCAACCTAGAAGTAAGTTGGTCTAGTCTCTGTGAAATGGCCGATAACATTCCTGCCATATCGCTGTTCGTATTGGGTCTGTTAGAATTCGTAGACCCAAAGATGTTGGGGCTTGCCGGGCTCGGTGGTGATTCGGAAGCCATAGAAATAGACAAACAAACTGGAGCAACGGTAATCAAACTAGTACCAAAACACGGCTCCAAATCCACAAATACACGGCAAGCGTTAAATGTTCTAAACGCAAAAAGAATTTATTTGTAAAACCAAATACAGCGTTTTCGCCAAACAATCTTGAATGGCTTCCTCAGAGAAACATATTTTTTCATTTAAAATCACAAACTATTTTATTCACTGTGCTAGCAAACCGTACATACGTCACTTCCTGATCTTGCAGCTGTTTTGCTAAATATTTAAAGGAGTCGTGACCAGTATGTACTACTTCAACAACAAATGTCAATCGTTCCTTTAAAAGACCATTTTTAAAAAAGTACTTTTTCTACGAACCATTTTTTAAAAAAAGACATTATTTCTTTTAAGAAAAACGTCCGTTTTTTGTGTATTTCTGTATGTATATACACACATCAACGGGGGAAGGAAGACCTTCAAAACCCAGACTAAACTGAAATAAATGATGAACATCTCTCTAACTAATGCCTTTGATACATGTCATGCAAACATTCCTAACTTGTAAAACAATCAGCCACCATGGCTTGGAAAAGTACCTTTTCAGTTTTTAAAAAATGTATATACGTTCATAATCCCGTAATCTGATTCCTGTTGCTAAGGGATTTTTTTATTAATTTATTTGTTTTATTATTTGTTGAGCATTTTCACCCACATGTTCATTGATCCACTGTATTCCATAGCACTCAGTTGAATGTATGGTGATCCAACCAGTATGTAAATGACCCGTATGACCATCTGAAAAAACCATATCGTTATTGCCCCCCTAAGATATGTGTTGTATTTTTGTACCCTATCTTAAATTATCAATCCAATAAAAAATAAAAAAATAAATAAAAAATGTGTGTAAACTGATAGTATGTGTAAAATGATATATTTGTGTACCAAGGTGGTAGGACATATTCTATAGTAGGTGTACATAACCCATTCGTATACCCGCCTATTCAAGGTCGTCTTACTATAGTTCAATGGATGTCTTGAAATAAACAAATAATATCCAAAACCCATTTCACTGTGAACCATACACACCAATTTCATTTTCTAAGGTAACTTTATTTAAAGAGAGGATTTACCAGCATATGTACGCAGTAAGAAAGCACAACATTGAAAACGCTCTAGCTAAGCATGTCGACCAACATATTGGACACAAATTTTATTTCACAGCTATAGACCATATTCCACAGAATAGTAGAGGAGGGCCTATATCGATTAGACTAGAAACCAGGGAATTGGAATGGCAAATCAAGCTAAATGCATTCAATTTCCCTGGTTTAAATGAAAATTGTAATATCTCTTGTTTGTTAAAACTAAAAAGTTACCTTAGAAAATGAAATTGGTGTGTATGGTTCACAGTGAAATGGGTTTTGGATATTATTTGTTTATTTCAAGACATCCATTGAACTATAGTAAGACGACCTTGAATAGGCGGGTATACGAATGGGTTATGTACACCTACTATAGAATATGTCCTACCACCTTGGTACACAAATATATCATTTTACACATACTATCAGTTTACACACATTTTTTATTTATTTTTTTATTATTTTTATTGGATTGATAATTTAAGATAGGGTACAAAATACAACACATATCTTAGGGGGGCAATAACGATATGGTTTTTTCAGATGGTCATACGGGTCATTTACATACTGGTTGGATCACCATACATTCAACTGAGTGCTATGGAATACAGTGGATCAATGAACATGTGGGTGAAAATGCTCAACAAATAATAAAACAAATAAATTAATAAAAAAATCCCTTAGCAACAGGAATCAGATTATGGGATTTATGAACGTATATACATTTTTTAAAAACTGAAAAGGTACTTTTCCAAGCCATGGTGGCTGATTGTTTTACAAGTTAGGAATGTTTGCATGACATGTATCAAAGGCATTAGTTAGAGAGATGTTCATCATTTATTTCAGTTTAGTCTGGGTTTTGAAGGTCTTCCTTCCCCCGTTGATGTGTGTATATACATACAGAAATACACAAAAAACGGACGTTTTTCTTAAAAGAAATAATGTCTTTTTTTAAAAAATGGTTCGTAGAAAAAGTACTTTTTTAAAAATGGTCTTTTAAAGGAACGATTGACATTTGTTGTTGAAGTAGTACATACTGGTCACGACTCCTTTAAATATTTAGCAAAACAGCTGCAAGATCAGGAAGTGACGTATGTACGGTTTGCTAGCACAGTGAATAAAATAGTTTGTGATTTTAAATGAAAAAATATGTTTCTCTGAGGAAGCCATTCAAGATTGTTTGGCGAAAACGCTGTATTTGGTTTTACAAATAAATTCTTTTTGCGTTTAGAACATTTAACGCTTGCCGTGTATTTGTGGATTTGGAGCCGTGTTTTGGTACTAGTTTGATTACCGTTGCTCCAGTTTGTTTACCTCCAAAAAAAGGTTATGCACTCCACACGAAGAACTACTAAATTACAAAAGGAGCAAAGGAACAGGCAGCTACAATAACAAAGTTTTATTAAAGTTCCACAAAAGAAAATTACCGTTTTCGTCCCAGTCGGGGGACTTCATCAGAATAAAAACCCATACCTTCCATACCATTTTATAGCTCCAGAAAAAAAACTTCATTATCATCAATTAAAAACCCAAATTAAAAACGTATTTTATAAATTTAAAGAAACTTGCACATTTTTCATTACAAATTCATGATCCAATAGACATATTCTTCAGCAGAAGGGGATCAAAAGAAAAAGATAAAATATAGCTTATATTCAAAGTAAAAATAACATTTCCAATAATGCCAATACGAGCGTCAAACTAAAATTTTTATGAATATTAAAAATGAAAGACTTTGAAAGTTATTTCATATAAACATATAACAGAAGTGAATTGCCAAACAGGGTACATGGAACCCATTTGATGTAAACGTTTAGGAAACTTAAAACCCCTTAGCCCTTTAGGAATTATTTACCTGTTCAGATATTCCCTTTAATATGAATTGTCTAGCTGTAGGCCCCTTAATTTGAGTAGCTTCCTTTCAAGTTCATTAATTAATCCTTTAAATTAGGGAAATTCATAGCTTCTCCGTGGGAACTAATAATATTGCAAAAAGAGAAGGGTTTTGTATACAGTCATTAAATATAAAGCTGTTATGCAAATTATCATTGTCCCTTACATGAGTTTCTACCCTGTGTGAAATGTTACAATTTCCATTGTTTGTGTTGCTAGTGACAACAGTCACATATCTAGCAACCTTTCCAGTAGCTCTCAAGCATTTATTAGAACCAGTGTCACTTGTTTTGTGTAGCTAGTTAAAATGAAGAGGCTTGGGTGTTCATTTATATACTTTATTATATACAAACACATCAGGACTGATAGCAGCAACTTAAAATATAAACAAACTAACTTACTGGCTGACTACTACACATACATACATACATGCTTACACCTCTGCAGCTCACTATAAAATGGTAGTCTTGCTTGCAGTCGCTCAGTATTAATAGACGTGCTAGCTCACTGGAAACCTTCTTTTAAAGGTTCATATACACTCGGATCTACATCATCCCTCTTTACTGAGCTGTCTTGCGATGATAATGACATTTGAATAGGCATGCAAATTGTACAGACAATAAGGAATAAACAACATTCATGTCCAAGTTGCTGTATATCTAGAACAAAGTTTGGAAATGTGATCTGATCTTGTAATGTAGCAGTTGGGACTGAGTTTAGCAACAGGGACCGTCATTGGTGAACAATCTGCTTTAGGAGACTCTGGGATATTCTCAGGAAAAGGGATATTTGCTGGAATGTCCTCTGGAACTGGAACATTGGATTGTCACTCAGAACTAGAATCTTTATCACAGGCAATATGCTGCAATACTAACTCAGACACCAGTAGTAAATGATTCTGATTTCATCTAAATTCTGTTCCTTGCGATTCCATGATGTATAATCTGTGTCTGGACATAAACGTTTCACTACTCCAATCCAATCAACACTTTTTGCTGTCTGCATCCTAACTATCTCCCCTTCTTGTAATGGATTGAGCGGTTTGCTGCTCTTATCATAGTAGGACTCCTGGCACAAAGCTTTCACTGCTTTGTTGTTCGTAGCACATGGAACCAACAAACTGCTACTCATTGGTAGTGTGGTTGTGGTTTGTCTCAACATAAGTCTCTGGGCAGGCAAACCAAGATGATCATCGTGAGGAGTGTTTCTGAGATTCAGGAGATTCAGAAAAATATTGGTATTGTCTTGTTTCGACTTCTCTAACAACTGTTTTACCATTTGACTGTGGGTACTCTGGTCTACTCATAATAGGTTCATAGATTAGTACTAAGCTAACTGCCCTTGCAAGCCATTTTAAGCCTAGCCAGTTATCCCTTGTGAGACTCAAACTCTGCACCTTGTGTTTGTAAGGCAAACACCTTAACCATTAGGCCACCCTCCCAACATGAAAAAAGTCCCACTCTGCAAATCTCTTGAATTGCTGGCTTGTAAACTGTGCACCATTGTCAGAAATAGCTTTCTGCGGACTACCATGGACAGAAAAATGTCTGTTCAACTTAGTAATGACAGTACTGGATGTGAGATTAGGAAGTAGGTCAGTCTCAAACCAATCTGAGCAAGAGTCTACTAATACCAAATAATGTTGACCATTCCATTCAAAAATGTCTGTAGCTACTGTCGACCAAGGTAGTTCACAAATCTGGTTTAGCTGAAGTGGTTCTTTCTGTTGGTATGGTTTAGTAGTTTATTACAAACAGAACAGGATGAAAGTACTCTCTCAATGTCTCTTGACATAGAAGTCTAAAATATAGTCCTCTTGCCCTTCTTTTGGTAGAATCAGTTCCTGGCTGGCCACAATGCAAGATGTTAATATACTCTTGTTGCAAGGATGTTGGAACAATCACTTTTGGACCTTTCATGATGATACCATTGTCAGACAAAATCTCATCTCTGTAGGGAAAATATTGTTGCACTTTTAGGGGCAAACAAGACTGCTTTGACAGCCATCCTTGACTGATAAAGTGATTGAGCTTCTGGAGGATTGGATCTAAAGCTGTATGAGTTCTAAACTCATCAAGATGTGTGGAAGAAAAATATCTCACTTCCATGACTTTAAAATCAAGTTTCTCATTTTCATGTTGTTCAGTGTCTTTTCTGGGCGATATATATAAAGTAAGAGCAAGATAAAAAAGTTTGCCTTTTCTGTAAACAAGATTAAAATTATACTTTTGCAATTTCAGCATCATGTGCTGCATTCTTGCAGGAGCTGTGTGCATAGGCTTCCTCAAAATAGTGACTAAAGGTTGATGGTCTCAATTTGAATAGGTCGGCCATAAATATAATCACATAACTTTGAACATGCAAATACAATTTGCCAAGAGTTATTTATCTATCTAAGCATACTGCATATCGATTTGGGTTAAAGTTCTTCAAGCATAGGCTACTGTTCTACCCTTGTGAAGAATGACTGCACCAAGACTAAATTTAGAAACATCACAAGAAAGAGTTACTGGTCTGTGAACATCATTCTATCTTAAAGTAGACGGACTGGCAATTCTCTGCTTCAGGACATCAAATACTCTCTGGTGTTCTGACCAGGACCAAGATGCATCTTTGCATGTCAGCTCTCTGAGTGGTGCTGAAAATTGGCTCAAATTTGGAATGAACATGCCAAGATAGTTGACCACGCCAAGAAAACGTTGTAGGGCTTGGACATTGTCAGTGCTGGCATCTCAAGAATTGCTGTTTGCTTGTCAGGGTCTGGTCATAAGCCTGAACTGGTAAACAAACGACCAACATAAGTAACAACTTATAACCTGAATTTGCATTTCTGAGGGTTCAGCTTAAGATTCACTTCATGGGCTTGTTCTTCATAGGTTCATAGGTAGGTACTAGGCTATCAGCCCAAGGGCCTACATAAGCCTAGCCAACAAGGTTCCCTGGCTTACGCCACCCAAGAAAGTTATTTTCCTGTGCCACTGTCGAGCAGAGACACAGAAGTGATCCCCGGGGTGTATTTCGTATTTCCCATCCACTCATCAAGATTTTTCTTGAAGAGTGCTAATGAAGAACTTTGCTTGACATAGATGTACCCATCCTCCAGAAGCTCTGGTAGCCTGTTCCAGAGTATGGAAATCTCTGGGACAGGAATCTATCCCTCCAGCATGGGCTGTTTATTGTGGTGACAAGGTTTAGGTCACTAGAGTGTGTAGCTCGGAGGGATTGGGATTTCTTTAGATGTAGCATGTCCAACAGCTCTGGGTTTGACATCGCTTTATATGTTAGGCAGAGATCACCTCGGAGTAGGCGATATGCTATGGAGTAAAGCTGGAGTTTTTTGAGGCGGTCAGTGTAGGGCATTTGTTTGAGGCCAGTAATCCTCTTTGTGAGGTACTTCTGTGGCCTTTCCAGCTGCTGCAGATGTCTTGTGAGGTACATTCCAAAAGGGGCATTGTACTCTATAATGAGTGTCGAGTAGAGGGGAACAATGACCTCTTTTTTCCTGGATGAGAACCCTTTTATGATGAGGTGTGCCACATAGAAGGACTTCCTGACTACTGTGGCGATGTGACTATCAAAGGAGAGACTACTGTCCACCTGGGTCCTAAGGTCTCTTATCACGCATTCGGTGTTAAGTAGATTGCTGCTTATATTGTAGTTCATGGGTACAGAGTTTTTAACCAAAGGGGATGACACTGCACTTTTTGGCATTGAGCTTGAGGCCATGGCTCTGACACCAGGCATCTCTCTCAGCGAGGCCCTTCTGTAGGATGTCCACACCATTTGGGGACTTGACTATGGCTCCTAGTTTGCAGTCAGTCTGCGAACTTCGTTAGCCAGAGGCCTTCTGTGTTAGCCTGTACTTCAGGGAAGTAGATATCAAACAGGAGAAGTCCCAGGACAGAACCCTGTGGTACTGCACTTGTCACTGCTTTGAGGTCAGATTTGGAGTCTGCAACTTTTACAGTGTGGGTTCTATCAGTGAGCCAGTGGGCAACCCATCTTAATGATGTAGGGATTTATACCTAGTTTAGTAAGTTTAGCTATAATTCCAGAATGGGGGATGGTGTTGAAAGCCTTAGCGAGGTCAAAATAGGCTGTGTGAACCACCTTACCCTCATCTACGGCTTTGGTAACTGCCTCAAAGAAGTCAATCAGGTTCAGAAGGCATGATCTGCCTTTCACAAACCCAAACTGGGTGGGATCCAGAGTTTGGAGGTTACCAATGTCTTTATCTTTGAGTTCCATGATGATACCTTCCATGGCCTTGCAGACCAGGCTCGTCAGGCTAATAGGTCGATAGTTCCCGGGATCAGTGGTGGCCCCCCGTTTGTGGAGTGGGGTAACTGTTGCTGTGCGCCATTCACTGGGCAAAAAGCCTGATGCGAGGCTATTATTGAACATGGTGTTTAAGTGGGGAGCCAGTTCGTTCTCAAGTTGTTGTAAAATGCAGCCTGAGATGTTGTCCGGTCCCATGGATGCTGTGTTTTTGGCTTTAGAGAGTGCAGCTTTTACCTGCGTAGTTGTGATTACAGGGGTTCTGCATTCTTCCTGTATAGATATGGGCTCTTTAGGGGGTAAGAGGGGGGTAAAGTTAGCACTGAACCTATTTGCCAAGATGTTGGCAATATCAGTTGGTTCTGTAATTTTCTTGCCTTTGTGTTGTAACTCAGAGCAGATCTGGGTGTTGCCATTGAGATTCTTGACATAGCTATAGAATGGTTTGTGGTTGTCCTTGGAATTAGTGGCGATTTTGTTTTCGTAGCTAGCTTTGGAGGATCTTATAAGGGCCTCAGCTTCCAGGGAGCTCCTCCACTCATGGGATTTTACTCTCTTTTGCAACAGTTTCTTCCTTCTCTTGTACAGTTTGTTTATGACAGGGGACCACCAGATTGGCTTCCTTCTTTTGGAGGAAAGCATCTTGGTTCTGTTTGGGATAGCACGATCCATGCACTCGTGTAAGTGCTTATAGAATGCATTGTGTGTAGGATTCAGCAGTTGTAACTGTATTGTCCATGTGCATGGGTGTCATGAAGTTCACCACTTCTGTCTTAAGAAGCATGAAGTTGGCTTTGGAGAAATGTTTTACTGTGGTTTCCTTAATTGGGGGTGGGGGCAAGATGTGGATATCAAGGGTGATTAGCTTATGGTCGGATCGGACCAACGAGGAGTTGACTTCAGGTGTGGAACACCGGTCACTCATGTTGGTAATGACTAGGTCTAGGATATTGTTGCCCCTGGTGGGGGTGTGGATAAGTTGATCCAGGGCATTGGAGTTTATGAATTCCAGAAAGTGTTGTGCTAAGGAGTTGGTACACGAGTAGTTTTCCCAGTTAATGGTGGGGTAGTTGAAGACGCCCATTATTAGGGTGTTTTGTTTTACCCTAATATTTTCCAGTACATGAAGAAAAGAGGAGTGGGAATCTTGGGGCATGGTGGGGTATCTGTAGCAAGCTACAATTTGGATTGAAGTTTTGCCCAGAGTTAGTTGCACTTGGATAACCTTGGATGCATTATGCTGAGCAACTAGCCTGGAGGTGTGGATATCCTTAATGAATATGGACACACCTCTGCCTTTGGTGTTTCGGTCCAGGTTACATGGCCGAAAAGTGTGGTATGAGTTATAGCCTGGAAGTGCAGGGGTGCTCTCTGGAGCCTTGAACCAAGTCTCAGTCACTGCACAGATATCGATGTTCTCCATTTTAAGGAGTGCCTCGAGTGAGTGCATTTTGAGATTTAGACTTCTAGCATTGAGTAGCATTACCCTCTGTTTTTGCTTGCCTGTTCCTTTTTTTGGTGGTGAATTTGTTATTTGAACACTATAGGGGCAGCAAGAGCCTTAGCCAGTATCCGGAATCCCAGGGGTGATAGGTGCAGGCCATCTGTAGCAAAGCATTGTGGTCTGTCGACCATGTCATCCCAAGCAGACAGATACTGGATTCCCTTAGAATGACACCAGAAGCTTAGCCAATTGTTGAAGTCAATCATTTTGTCCTTGAACTGCGGTATCATTCTGGGCGATGGCAGAATGCTACTCAGGGCTAGGGTCATACTTGCCTGGGCTACAAGATCGGAAAGCTCTTCCATGTCTCTTTTCATGTAGTCTAGGGAGGTAAGTATCAGGTCATTCACACCAACATGGACAATGACAGAGTCATATTTGTACTTGTTGTGGAGTGACCTGAGTGCGTGGGTTATGTCGCGGATCCTAGCACCCGAAAGGCAGATGACAGTAACCTTCTCCTAGTTTAGCCTGGTGAGTAGGACATCAGTGTGCCTGACTATAGAGTCACCTATGACTAGTGTGTTGGGTATGTTGTTTTGCCTTATTGGCTGTGTTTGAGTGGCACACTGAGTCTGTGGGCTATGTGTCATTTGGGTTGTGTTGGGGGATGGAGGTTGCTTGCGTTTCTGCTTTGGAGGTCTCTGTTGCTTAGACAAATTATTATTGAGAGCCTCTGCGAATGTTTTTGTGTTACTGTGTGCCTCTGCGAATGTTTTTGTGTTACTGTGTGTGGATTTTGGTGGTGTAGATTTAGTGAGAGTATGTGATGAGTGTGGTGTGGTGCAAATGTTTACCTTCTACTCATGACTGTCAAGTTCAGTCTAGGTTGGAGAGAGCTTTACCTCCAGTTTGGCTAGATAAGTGCATCTCTCACAGGTTGTAGTGTTGGGTGGTAGGAGGAGAGGGTTGTCTTGTGTACATGAGGCAATTTCTACATTGCCTCAAGATGCCCAGATTCATCAGATAGATAGGAGAGAACACTGGGAGCTGACCCTTGGACATGCCTGAATAAAAAACTGTTTTCCTCTAGATAAGTCAGGAAAGTGAGTACAACAGCTTTTTTCCTCTAAGCAAGTGAGAAAAGTAAGCACAAAAACTGTTTTCCTCTAGGTAATGAGGAAGACTGAGTGCTATAGTAATTAGTCAAAAAGCCAAATGCAGTGCTGCTATCAGTTGAGGCAGGAGACTCACGTAAACATAAAAGAGAGCAATCCAAATCCAAGTGTGTGACCCTCCAGTGGCAATGAAACGAAAAGCAGAGATTCAAAGGAACTTCAAATAAGATGCATTCATAAAAAATAATAAAGTTTATTCCAATGAGTGAGCGCTTTCGCCAAAGGCTTCTTCAGACTCTTAAAACAATGAATAAAACTGTTTGAATCATTTTTAAACCATCCTTAAGCTTCCTATTGGACATTACAAATTGATATGTCACATGTTATCTTGTCTTAAAGGAACAGATACTCAAAAAGTTAGGATAGTTAAATGCAACAATATTTAGAAGGTATACTTCCAAATATACAATTAATGATCAGAATGTCCATGCAAATAAGTAAAAAGTATGCATATACCCTGATACATTCTAAAAATAAAAGGAGCATTGTGCTTGGTCCTATATCATTCTACAATCATTAAAAACTGTTGCTACATTCATTAAAAACCCTGAACATTCTCTCTCCTCATGGTGTTAAAAACATTAAAATCCTTAGATAAACAGCAAGTTTTATCGCGTTTCAATATCTAGCATCTCTACTAAGATAGTGGTGTGTCGAATGCAACTTTGCATATATCAGGTTAAAAAACTAATATAGCGAGAACTCTGTACTAAAAATGTAAGCGTACCTTTACCACAAAACAACATAGCGAATGTAATGTATTTCGCGATGTGCCTCATCAAGGAGTCAGACCTCATCATATCGGTGAAAAGCTGTTGTCCAAGATTAAAATATTCCACAAATAGGAACCTCTTAGATTCCACGTAAAACAAACTGTTTACAAGTTGTAAAGTGCCGTGTGCTATAGGAACTCTGAATGCAATTGAGTACAACATAACTTCATGCGCTATGGTAACTCAACGTGCGGTGAGCACGTTCTAAGCATCTAAGTACTGAACAACAGAAACAATGTTTAAATTTCTAAGAAAAAAGGTGAGCCTATATTCGTGCTGTCCTGTGCCTAAAATAGACAGTATTTGTAAGCACGATTATGCCCTAGAAGCATATATTGATCACAAAGTGTCACTATTTAAAACAATGAAACGTGTACATATTAATGAGTACACTTATTAAAGTGTTCGCTGAACATGGCAGAGATGGCATTAACTAATACAAAATAAAAAGATAAAAACAGATAAAAACAGCGTAGATCCACCACTCAGACCCATTGTTGCAGGGCAAGGTTGGGTCACTGAACCCTTATCTATTTACTTGGAAAGTGTATTAAGACCTTTAGTCAATGACAATAGGAATATTTTGAAAGATAGCAAACAGTTTCTCTTAGATTTATACTCTCAAACTCGACCTTTAGGTGAACAGCAACATTACTTTTTTGTGACACTAGACGTAGTCAGTTTATTCACTGTAATTCCTAATGACACAGGAATAAGAATGTTAACAGAATATTTGAAGATACATTCCGACTTAGCGCATGAAGTTATGTTGTACTCAATTGCATTCAGAGTTCCTATAGCACACGGCACTTTACAACTTGTAAACAGTTTGTTTTACGTGGAATCTAAGAGGTTCCTATTTGTGGAATATTTTAATCTTGGACAACAGCTTTTCACCGATATGATGAGGTCTGACTCCTTGATGAGGCACATCGCGAAATACATTACATTCGCTATGTTGTTTTGTGGTAAAGGTACGCTTACATTTTTAGTACAGAGTTCTCGCTATATTAGTTTTTTAACCTGATATATGCAAAGTTGCATTCGACACACCACTATCTTAGTAGAGATGCTAGATATTGAAACGCGATAAAACTTGCTGTTTATCTAAGGATTTTAATGTTTTTAACACCATGAGGAGAGAGAATGTTCAGGGTTTTTAATGAATGTAGCAACAGTTTTTTAATGATTGTAGAATGATATAGGACCAAGCACAATGCTCCTTTTATTTTTAGAATGTATCAGGGTATATGCATATTTTTACTTATTTGCATGGACATTCTGATCATTAATTGTATATTTGGAAGTATTCCTTCTAAATATTGTTGCATTTAACTATGTTAACTTTTTTGAGTATCTGTTCCTTTAAGACAAGATAACATGTGACATATCAATTTGTAATGTCCAATAGGAAGCTTAAGGATGGTTTAAAAATGATTCAAACAGTTTTATTCATTGTTTTAAGAGTCTGAAGAAGCCTTTGGCGAAAGCGCTCACTCATTGGAATAAACTTTATTATTTTTTATGAATGCATCTTATTTGAAGTTCCTTTGAATCTCTGCTTTTCGTTTCATTGCCACTGGAGGGTCACACACTTGGATTTGGATTGCTCTCTATAGTAATTAGTAGCTTATTTAGTGCTTACAAGTTCTGAACAAGTGCTGAGCATGAATCTAAAACTAAGAATCTGTATCTGCACTAGACGTTCTAGAACTTTCTGGAGGTTTCTAACATGTTTGACTTCACCATTGCCTCCTACAAGAATATCATCTACTACAATAGCACATGAATATCTAGAAAAATTTGCTCCATTGCACACTGAAACCTTCACTGCCAGAATTTATCTCAAATGGCATTCTCAAAAATCTGTACCTGCCAGAAGGAGTACTGAAAGTGGTAAGCAATGAAGATTTTCAGTCAAGCAAAGTTTGCCAGAATTAACTTTTCACATCTAAGACAGAAAAAACAGTGGCATCTGGCATAAGAGCAGCAACTTCTTTGATCGTATGCATTGGATGATTGTCATTTTAGTGCTTTGCTAAGGTCTCATGGATCAATGCATTTGTAATAGCATCTGAGCTTGACTTATGAGTGGCTAACATGGGGGATACCCAATCAGTTAGTTCTTTCACTGGGCAAATCACTCCTTGTTGCACCTTTCTGTCTAGCTCTGCTTTGATTTTACCTTGATAGCTACTGGAACTTTCCATGCTGGTCTGACAACTGTTCTGACTTTACGGTCTAACTTCATGGAGTACACAACCGGAAGCTTGCCTAGTTTGTCTTCGAAAAGATTCGCATAGGTAGAAAAAATAATCTGGGTGAAAATAGAACAGTTGTCTTTTAAGCTTACATGATGGACTTCCTTATTAAATGAAAACAGTCCCAATTTCAAACTGCCGAGCCAAACCTGGTGTAACATTGGGGATGCCATTCGTTTATATCTATTTAAATCTGCTTCTTTAATTGGTCTTGACATTTCAACAGGACCTCCGTTCCCTTAATGGCTCCATTGTAGTCCTATAGCTGTATTACCATCTATTCCGTTCACTACAACCCCTTCAGATGCCAAATATTGCTGATTTCTGGACATCTTCCAGAAGGGGAGACTACCATACCCATCAGTAAGTTGTACATTAGGGGAGCACTGTGTTAACCGTTCAGCAAGCTTTGTGAGCTCTCCCTTCAAGGCTTGAAGTTTCAGGAGAATCAGACTTGCATAAATACCAGAAAATAACTCTCGCGAACCTTCCCTATTAACTTTCTCTTCACACTGCGCCATTAGTTCTAAAATAACTGTCCCATTCCAAAACCTCAAAACCAAACTACGAACGTTCAAAACAAAGGTTATACACTCCACACGAAGAGCTGTTAAATTACAAAAGTAGTGAAGTAACAGGCAATTACAAAAAATTTATTTTTATTAAAGTTCCACTTAACAAAAATTAAGCAATTTTGTCCTGCTCGGGAGACTTCATCAGAATAAAAACCATACCTTCCATACCATTTTATAGCTTCAGAAAAAAAATTAATTAGCATCAATTTTAAATCCCAATTAAAAACTTTTTATAAAGTTAAAGAAACGTGTACTTTTTACATTTCTAATTCATGATCCAATAGACATATTCTCCAGCAGAGGTGAATCAAAATAAAAACATAAAATAATAAGTTAAAATAACATTTCCAGTAATGCCAATATGTGTGTCAAACTAAAACCTTTAGAAATATTAAAAATGAAGACTTTAAAAGTTACTTCATATAAACTTTTTCGTAACAGAATTGTATTGCCAAACAAAATGTTTATATTTGTGTATATATATATATATATATATATATATATATGTAATACATAGATATAGATTTTTTTTAAGAACCAAAATGGAATTATTAAAAAAGAAAATGCCCAAAAGGACCCCAAAAATAACTTTTATGTTTTACTTTAATATTTTGATGCTCATAGGTATAGTACTGGTTGTATAGTTATATGGTCATTCACACCTGGGGGGAACAGGCATTCAACCTCATCTATCAAATTACTTTCTTATATTTCAAAAAATTTCCACTTACCCCCCCCCCCGGGATTCCTCTCAACTGTTCTAATTTCAAGAAGTAGAGCTGCTTTTTGTTCAGCGGTTCTTTGGAATAGCCTTCCATGAGGGCCACCCAAGATTTACTTAGCTGAGGACTCTGTCCCTTTCGTTGAGGAAGAATGAAAACGACATCAGATTTAAAAGTTATGTACTTACCATAACTAGGCATCTATGCTATCCATTTTCATTCTTCTTCAACTGCCGGATCTCCATCCCCTTTCTTGTAATCTTCTGGAGTGACTTGATGGTTTCTTTGTTGGAACCTATACTTCCGGGTTCAAGCCCTACTCTAGTATCTATTTTTCTCTTTAACTACTTAATGTAGGCTTTATGGCAGCAGATTTGATCTGAAGTTTTGGGCATGTACTAGGGCATTATGGGTAGAAGGAAGAGGTCAACAGTTGGATCCAAAGTCTGAAGTATGCGGCCGAGTCAGATCCAAGGATCCAATTCGTAACCCATTCCTTGAGGAAGAATGAAAATGGACAACACAGATGCCTAGTTATTGTGAGTGTATAACTTTTAATTTTATTCGGTTACATTTCCTTTTTTTCTTTCCTCCTCCCCTTCAGTGTCTTTCCAAACATTTATGACATGAAGTGGGGTATGTGCATTTTAATCCTTTGCAGGTTAGTCAACAAAGTCCAGTCTTTCTACTTGTTCTTGTAAAGTCATATTTCACAAATGTGATTGATGCTTTATAGTATCACATTTATTCACTAATTTCAGTGTTGCTTGTCTTCATCCTGTATAGCTCTATCTCCCAACTCTATACTCCAGTTGAAGTCGAGAGGTACTCATAATTCTTCTAGTCAGCTCCTGTACTTTTTTTGGTCTCTCAAGCATTTTCCTTTGGAACATTAGAAATTGCTTCATTGGCAAAGTCAGTCTATAAGCTTTATTATCAGATGATTGTGAAACAGAGTCCCCTTCTGTTTGATGGCTCACTCTTTCTTGAACAGACTTTTGTATTTTCTCTTTAGCCTGTTCTGCATCAAAAAGTGACTTTGATCCTTCAGGAAAAAGTATTCTGAAGACAGTTGGATACAGCAGCTTGAATCTTACACCTCCCTCTCAACATTCTCTGATTGTTGGGATACATTTGCTTCTCTTCTGTCTGCTGTATAGTGAATATCATTTTCCACAAACACTTGATCTCCAGTGTTTACTACTTTGCCCTTTTGTCAGGATCAATTCTTTGTGCTTGTATGATTGCATCTTTACTAATACAGGTCTTGGCTGCTTTCTCATGGTGGGGTTTAGAGCATGCACACGATGTGCCCTTTCAGTTAATAAATCCTACTGTGGAATACCAGTCCAGTTGCTTATTTGTGCTGTCATAATATTAATACAGTTAGTTCCTTCCAATTTCTCTGGTACAGCAGAAAATCTCAGGTTTTCTTTGCATGCTGTGTCCTCTAACTCTACCATTTTTGAAATGGTTCTTCTTGAGCAGTCTCCTACTCGGCCAGCCTTTATTTCTTCATTTAACCTCTGATGTTTGCAGTTTCATCAGTTCATCTTTATAGCTGTTTAAAGCTTCTTTCATTTTTCCAGCCTTTTATAATTTGAGTTAATATACTCCTTAAATGTTTCATTTATTTTAATCAGCTCTGAGCACATTTGATTTATCTTTTCCCTAGATTACTGGAAGCCATGTCTTGTACCAAAGCTGAAGCTTGAACAGCTTTTTGCTGAACAGCTGCAGGATTCTTCCCAGTCACTATTTTCTCTTCACATTTTTTGGTTGATTTTCTTTCAGGATATCCAAGTTTCTTCTTTGCTGGCATCCAGTCAGTGTGCTTACTAGCCAGTATCTGAAGTTACTAAAAGCTGCAGAGTTTCTGGCCCGTCTCTCCCATTTTCTTTTTTCACACTGTGGGAGCTGAAATCAAGCCGTTGATCAGTGTGCAGCCATCTTGGAAGCTCCCAAAATTTAGAATGTTCTTGGGGGGGAAAAAGAAACATGTCATGATCATACTGAGCAATTGTCAATATCTGACCTGCAGAGAATAATATAGAATTGAAACTGTTATAAAACATTGTATAGATAAACATCCCAACAATACTTTTAACAATGATTAATATACACACTTTTGTTCAGAAAATGTCAGAAAAGATGTACCATCAATATCAGATTATATAAAACAACAGTTTTATATAATGTGTAAAATAATGTTGTCTGTGATGTCCTTTCTAGCTAGAGGCATATTTAGAAAATGTCAAAAATGTATGAACTCAGAGTCAAAATATATAAAAAATAAGTTTGTGTGATATTCCTTTAAATGTTATTCCTGTCTCTGATGTTCATTCTTGCTTCTGTCTCATAATTTGCTAATAAATGGAGAGAGGTTATAGGCACAAAATTCAGTTTCATGTATGTATCACAGACCATATACTTCACAATAACCTTTAAGTAAAGTTAGACATGTAGAGCATAGCCCAGTGCTAAATAGTACTTGCAGGGGCCATAGGGTGTGGGTGATGTATGGGTAATACTCAGCGGTAATTTGTGATTGATTAGCTGCAAGCCACCTTGTGCAGTGAACACCACAGATATTATTGGAACGTGCTTGTCTAGGAATCCCAATCATTGTCTTTTCCCAGTCTGTAATCTCAAAACCAAAATGAAATGCTTGAGCCCCTGCATCACCCTGTAGTTTTCCAACCCATAGCAGCCGATTAATACTTGGCAGTTTAACTGCGAGATGAATGTTATGTTCTTCCATCTCAGAACACAGTCCAAAATAAAAATCTTTTGACCATGTCCATTGCCATCTCAGAACTGATAAATGTCTGAAAAGCGCTAGAAAAAGAAAGTATAAAGCAGACATAAAAGTCAGTTTATATTTAAGTTTCTTATGCAGACACTTAGAAGCTAAGATCATTGAATAAAAAATGTTCTCCGAAAAACTCTGATCAACATGTACTTGTCTACTTTCCACACTACATGTTTGTCTTGTTGCCATACTTGCCAAAACGCTTGCTCCTTCTGGTACCAAGACAGTTAGGGCTATTGTAGAACATTGGGTGAATATAGTACTATCAGTAGTATACAAAGGACAGTTCTATTCCTTTTCAATCCCCAGTGACTTTTTTGAGAAACCATTCCAAACCATAAATTTCTCTTTCACAAAGTCCATGCAGTCCAGACCATTTCTCCCTGTGGCACTCTAGTCTGATTTTATTGTTGCACTTTTCCTCTAAACTCACCAGCTTTTGCTCCATATACATCATCTGCTCATGAGTGTAAGGTGATTTATCCATAATTTCATGACACCATTGCTGCACTAGGGCAACATGGCATCATACTGTTGTCAGAAAATGTCACATTTTTTCTAATCCCTCCTTTTGCTGGATTGATATACATCATTAATTTGCTGAAAAGTTGTAACAGTTCATGTAAAGTAACATCTCTTCTTTCTAATGGTGAGAACACCCAGAAAACTCATACTGCAGAAGCTTACAGCCTTCAGGAATGGATGACAAAGGAGGACAAATAGGACCAATATCGGTCTTTAAGGAGGAAAAAAGCAAAGTTTTCCTGACTAGTGAAAGCCCTTAGCAAACATTCAGCTGCTACAAATCAAGTCATTCTGAGGGAATGCCTGATTCTTATTTATTTAGCAGTTCTTTATAAAAGGGAGAAACTTCATAAAAGTTATCATGTGATTTTTTTTTTACAATTCAAGTAGCTTTTAAAATGGTAGCAGAGCTTTGCCCCTGTCTTCAGCAGACCATACCTGTAACTGCATGTGACAAGATTTAGATGGATGCCCAGGTATTAGCTTTATCACATTGCTTTACTGATGAATAATTTGGATTGTGCAGGTGTCTGTAGAGTATCAGGCCCAGGTACCTACTGCAGCCTTAACATCCCATACTATCAATGGGCATTCATCATTTCATAAATATTGATCAATTCGATCTCCATATGCATAGCTATTACTATTTGTAGAAAGAAATAAAGATCTCCTTCATTTGTGTTTTCCTCAAATATGAAAAAAATTCTACACGAAGCAAGAGTTACCTTACAGGTACAGATACCAAGTAAGATGATCCTCCAGAAGATGTTTCCTTATAGAGACTATTATTTTGACAAGACTGTTTTATTTTTATTTAGATGGTCACAAAGATGTTTTCTGTTTATCAGTCTATTTATATGTTTCCAGGACCTTATTAAGAAGGTTAGTAAAGCCTCTAACACTCAGCCTTTCAATCCCAAAAGGCAGACTTGAGAGTACAACATTCTCACATGTAGTTAGGAGCAGTACAGGAATTCAGAAATAGATCCAGCTAGATTTTGTTTGTCTTCGACTGTGTATCAAAAGGAAACACCTGTAATTGGCACCTTTCCCTTATGACAACAAGTACAGAGTGGTATACAGAAATAACTAGGCAAAGAAATCTTTCTGCATAGTATGTATAGGTGTACTAATTACCCAAGTCATATGATGCAGCACCAGAGCATCATTTTAGAAGTAACAGACGAAACCATGCAGTCACTTCTTTGCTCATGCAGTAAGGACAAAGTCTTGAAACTATAGCATACCCTGCAGATAAAATAGCCTGGCTCCTAACAGTAATAACAGATATTTCCGTGAAATCAGCAATAGCTGCAATCACAACTCAAGAGTTGTCCCTCACTTGTAACTGAGCATTTCCCTGAGAATGTAATGGCTGAGATAATTAATGCACCTTTATTTGAGGGATCATAATGAGTCACCAAATCAGTACGCAATTCAGTTGCACCTTACTGAAGATTACGTACTGAATTGACATTTTACCAGACTTGATGGCATATACAAAATAAGTAAAATGCACCGTTCCACACAGGTGTTAGCCCGAAAGAAAAGTTTTAATAGACACTCAAAAATCCAGAGCAAGTGCTTTCATTAACTGACATTCATCAGACTTTGTAATGCACTCAGTTACCCATAAATAAATACTACAGTTCTGATGACATCATCAAACATGGAGCCTGTGACTTGTATTAAAAACATAAAAACATTTTCCTATTCAACACTTATTCAAAAAATATATATATATGTATATATGTATGTATATGTTTACTTCTGTTTTTTTAAGAACGCATTTAAAATGAATATGATCATTAAGACCTGAAAAATTACTTGCATCCAGTCTGACTTGCCACTAAGATCCCTTAACATCCAAGAGATTTTCTGCATCTCCTCCTCTTATCTCCAGTTTAATAGTTTGGGAAATGCCTTTTTATTATCTCCCTTTGTCATGACAATATATGTTCTGACCTTAAGTTCCTAGTGGTGCCTCCTATATACAAGAACTGGCAAGTAAAACATTTTGTTGCATAAACCACATTATTCGTGTCACAATTACAGTACATGGGAGCTGAATATCTCTTGTCTGTATTAATGCAAAAAAGAAATGGAATATTTGAAGTAAAGTTAAATTGATTAGATCTATTACATCCAAATGTACCCTTAACCTTTAAAGTACGAGACTTAATGTTCTCTCTTTTTTCATGCTCATTCATAAGGGTGCTTTTCCTTTTAAGAAAAACAGGTGGTTATTCAATTATACTTTTAACGATAGGGTCCCCTGTGAAAATACACTAGTTGTTGGTAATAGCTAATGAAAAAGTTAAAATAAGACCCATAGAATGTTATAGCAATAACCCACGGCTGGGTATGAGTAATGCTGGATTTACCCACGGTTGGTGTGGTTTGGTCACGAGGCGAGGGCAAAGTCCAAGTGACCAAACTATGCCAACCGTCAGTATATCCAGCATTACCCACACCCAGTCATGGGTTATTGCTATTATACAATGACATTATTTAAGAAAAAAGTTAGTTACTTTTTGTAAGTAATATCCTTGTATAAGGACACTGTGCTGCTCTTCTGCGTTTTTCCCCCCTGGTATCCTGGGACTTTCCTGATGTACTGCACATGCGTATGGGACTTTTGTTCCCATACTTAAGCAGTACATCAGTGCTGCATAAAGGAAGCAACAGAGAAAGGAAAATCTCCATTGCTTTTTGTTTTGTTTTGTTTTTAATTGAAGAAAAAAAAAAAGAAACTGGGAGATTTTCAATGCACGGGAGAGACGGGACAGAGAAAATAAAAGTATAATCTGGTATGTTTCTGCAGTTTTGCATAAAGTACCTGATCATCCTTTTATTTTTGTCTGTCCCATCTCTCTTGTTGTTTTGAAGTTTCCAGTTTTTTGTTTTGTTTTGTTTTGTTTTTTTTAATATGAAACAAAGTGAGCCTTGATATATAATACAATAATGGTAAAACAGAAATAAACGAATATAACCAAAGCACAAAACAAAAAGATTGTTGTTTTTGGTCCTTTAATTAGTAAAAGCAACTTCATCTAATGAAAGAAGGTGCTTAGCAACTTCCAGTTTGGTGTCGGATTCATCTTTCCTTCTTTCAGCAATGGTCTTTTCGTTTTGTGTTGTTTTAATACAGTAATGTTGAAACAAAACTATAATTTTCGTAGCATATATTACTGGAAGAAAGTTCAGGTGACTGGACTTTTTTCACTGGTATATGCTCGATTTACAACAGGGACGTTGGATGGGCTGTGACCAATCAGTGTGCTCATTTTCAAATGTTAATGGCCAGTCACTGTATAATTTAAATTACTGTCCACCCTTTTCACAAACCACTCATTATCTAAATATTCAGATATTGGTTTGAAAGTATCTTTCCTCGAGCTAACACCTATGTGGAACAGTGCATTTTGTTTATTATTTTTTGTTGAATTTTAGCTCCAAGCCGGTTTCTCATTCATATTTTTGATTTTTCTATATATAAAATAATGGCATGCAGTTCTTACAACTCTGAGGTCACACCAGCTCAGCATAGAGGGGATTTCAAACTTCTGTGGGATTGTGTGATCTTAGCGGTGTAATATTGAAATAAGTGTGTGCTGTGCCATTGCTTCATAGGTTACTTAAGAAGCCTTTTCTTATATTTCCATGGTAGTTTTTCACCCTTACATTTTGCTTACGAATAACCAAGAGATGGGTTCAACAAGGATATGTTGGAACATTTACATTTCCCCTCTCCATGAGGGGCAGGGCTGCTAACCCCAGGGTTAATTTGTGGTTAAGCTTGACTTTGGGAGTGTTTTACAGTATGGCAGGGGTGTATGGAATAACAGCCTGTGCATGCTCTGAGGCAGCAGAGCTGCTGGCGCTCTTGATAGTATGGGGACTGACTATGATTCCTCACTTGTAGCATCCTGTCTGCCTGCAGTGCACCAGTGTCAGTGTCTTGTAAAACAGGGACTTGGCAAGTGTGCAAACTATATGTTGGAGTTGTCCAGTGCTTCCACTTATGAAGACGCATGCTCATAGTTTGTGTGTTTATGCATGCCTGTATGTACAGATGCACTGTGTTTCACTTGTACAGTATGTATATCTACAGAGCAGCGTGTGTACCACTGCATTATAACCATTATATCTGGTCCACAGCAATGGGCTATACAGCTCATGATTTTTTTTTTGAGGGGTGCACAACTCATTACTGATTCCTGCATGCCAGGCAGCATTTGGTTCTCCCCTTAAACTGGTATTTTGTGTCTGACATCACTATCTTGCTGCACTGCATGGCCCTTTTCAGCTGTCTTACAGAAAGTATTTACCAGAGCTGCTCATCAGGGAATCTACAGAACTTTTAGACTCCATCAGCATGAGCAATGGGTTCTAGCACTACTGCAGTGTATTTTACACTTGTATTTATATGCCTACCCACTAGCTATACTACTGTAGTGTGTTTTACACGTGTTTATATGTCTGATCACCAGATGTAAATGTGTTCATGTGTGGGTGGGAGCTGTGAGTGCCTTACTGTTCATGTAGTTACACTGCAGCACACCGGTAGCAGTAGTATTAATTTCCAGTGCTCTGGTTGGGGCATGTAGTTCACTGGTAGGCCTATAATTGATACTGTGTTGCATTACCATGCTGGGTAATGTGCTTGGTAGTCAGTATAGCTATTAATTGCATTAGCAGTGTTTTCTATGCAGATGAGCTCATATGCATATGTTCTAAACTCCATAAGGTGAGGCTAGTGTGTGTTGTTGTATCTTCAGTGCAACCCTGGTACTTTGTTGTTTCTTGATCTGGTTTTAGTTCATAGGATCATAGGAAGTTACTAGGCTAGCCAAGAATTTAGCCTGTTTTCCAACAAGTCAGTACCCTGTGCCACTGTCAAACAAGGACACAGGTGGAATCCCATGGGTGTATTTTCTGTTCCCCGTCCAGTTATCCAGGTTGCGCTTAAAAAGGTTTAATGAGGTACTCTGCTTTACGTGGAAAGGGAGCCTATTCCACAAAAGAGGGAGTCTCTGGGACACAAGTCTGTGCCACCAACAAGTCCTATTGATGTCACAAACCAGGTTGAGGTCACGCGTGCGGGTTACTCGAGTGGATCTTGACTTGTGGATATGCAGCAGTCCATCAGGGCGGGGGCTGAGAATGCTTTGTATGCCAGACAGAGGTCGCCTCTAAAGAGTCTGTAGGAGACTGAGTAGAGGGACAGGGATTTTAGCCTATCTGTGTAGGGTAGATGTTTTAGGCCCTGGATCCTCCAGGTGAGGAACCTCTGTTGTCTCTCCAGCTGCTGCATGTGCTTTGTGAGGTACATACCGAAAGGGGCATTGTACTCAATAATGGGTCTTATAAGGGAAGAATACAGAGGTGTTATGACCACCTTGTCCCTGGATGAGATACCCTTACTAATGAGGTGGGCCATGTAGAAAGTTTTCCTTACAACGGAGGCAATATGGTGGTCAAATGTCAGTTTGCTATCAACATGGGTGCCCAAGTCCCTCACGACTGATTGCGTGCTTAGTGCCTTATTATTCATGTGATAATTTGTGGGGACGTCATTCTCCCCAAAAGGGGTGAGGATGCATTTTTTGGTATTCAGTTTGAAGCCATATTTCTGGCAATAGTCATTTGTTTGGATGAAGCCCTCTTGGAGGATGTCCACATCACTAGGGGAATTGATGACAGCACCCATCTTGCACTCATCTGCAAACTCTCAGCCATAGACCACTAGATTTGGCCTGCACATCTGAAAAGTATATCCCAAACAGCAGAGGCCCCAAGACCAATCCTTAGGGTACATCGCTTGTTACAGGTGTACTACTTGAGGTGGCTTCCCCTATTTTGACTAGGTGTTCTGTCAGTGAGCCAGTTTGCTACCCATCTGGCAACATGTGGATTGATAGCTAGTTGAGAGAGTTTTTCTGTTATACCTGGGTGGGGAATAGTATCACAGTCCTTGGCCAGGTCAATGTAGGCGGTGTGCACCATCTTCCCCTTGTCTATGGCCTTGGTAACTGTCTCAAAGAAGTCAACCAAATTTAACAGGCATGACCTCCCCTTGACAAAAAAACTGTGTGGGATCAAGTGTCTGGAGGTTGCCAGTGTCCTTGTTAATGACGTCCATGATAATCTACTCCATGGCCTTGCAGATCAGGCTAGTTAGGCTGATGGGTCTATAATTTCCTGGATCGGTGGACACTCCACCCTTGTGCAAAGGGCTGACTGTAGCTGTCCTCTATTAGGCTGGGACAAAGCCATTACTCAGGCTTTGGCTGAATATGGTGCCTAATGGTGCTGCAAGTTCCTGCCTGAGTTAATGTAGAACGCAGCATGGAATGTTATTGGGTCCCACGGAGGCTGCATTTTTTGCGTTTGAGAGGGCAGTGATGACATGCTCCCTAGAGATAAGGGGAGGGGGGCAGGTACTGGAGATGTCCTGTTTTACTTATGGGGAGACAAAGGAATGAAGTTTACAGTGAACATGTCTGCCAGCAGGTTGGCTGTATCTACAGAGTTTGTGCATGTGGTGTCTTTGACCATCATTTCTGAGCAGCTGTGGGTGCTTCCCTTGAGATTGCAGACAAATGTGTGAAGAAAGCCTTATGATTGTCTTTAGTAGATGTGGCCAGTTTGGACTCAGACTTTGCTTTGTAGGATTTCACTAGTGTACTTATTTGCGTGTTCAGGCTAAGGAAAGTTTCCTTCCAGTTAGACACCTGCTCCTTCTTGGTCCTGGACAGCAATTTTTTCCTTTTATTATATAGTTTATTTATTGTAGATATCGACCAGACAGGTTTACTCTGACTTGAGGAGGAGGATTTCATCCTGTCTGGTATTCCTGATTCCATGCAGCTGTATAAATGCTCATACAGTACTTTGGTGTAGGTTCAGATGTATGTGCCAGTTCCTGGGGAGGGGGAGGAGGCTGTGAAGCTGTTTATACCTTCCCTCAGGAGGTTGCATTTAGCTTTGGAGAAGTTTTTTTTTTTTTTTTGTTTGACCCTAGCTAGGGGGAGTCAGGGGCGATGGTGACTTTGAAAGTGACTGCTTTGTGGTCGGATCTTACCAGAAATTATGACATTGTAGGAATGCTGCAGTGGTTGCAAATGTTGATTAATACCAAGTCCAAGATATTTTCACCTCTTGTGGGAGTGTCATCCAACTGGTCCAAGGCATTTGCATTGACGAAACCAAGGAATCTCTAGACATTTGTGTTTTGGCATGAGTATTTCTTTCAGTCTATGGTTGGATAGTTAAAATCGCCCAGGATCAGGGTAAAGGGTTGAATCTTGATAGATTCGAAGAGGTCCAGATAGGTGGAGTGGGCATCTTGAGTCAGAGTTGGAGGCCTGTAGCAAGCTATGATTTGAATAGGGTTCTTGTCAGTTGTTAACTGCACCTGGAGTATTTCCTGTGCATCGTACTGTATGACCAGCCTAGAGGTGTGTATGTCTTTTATATATATTGCAACTCCACCTCCTTTTGTTTTGCTGCCCACGGTTTGGGGTCTGAATGAATGATAGGATGAGTAACCTGGTATGGCTGGGGTGCTCTCTACAGCTTTGAACCAGGTTTCTGTGACTGCACAAATGTCTGTTTCTTCCAGGGTTAAGAATGCAATGAGTGTAGTTTCATGTTTAGACTCTTAGCGTTTAGCAGCATGACCTTTAATTTACGTTTCGATGAAATTTTATTGTTGGTAGTTTTGACCTCATGGCATTGCCTAAAAAAGGCAGGATGGGGAAGGCAAGAGCCTTTGCCAGGAGCCTGAAGATTGAAGCCCAAGGGAAACAGATGCAGGCCATCTCTGGCAAAGCATTGAGGCTTGTCATTCATATCATCCCAGGCTGTCAGGTACTGGATCCCATTGGAATGACACCAAAAACTAAGCCAGGTGTTAAAGTCAGTCATTTTCTGTTTATATTGCAGCATCATTCTGGGTGACAGTAGAATGCTGCTGAAAGCTAGGAACATACCTGCGTGGGACACATACTCAGCGAGCTCGATCATGTCTCTCTTCATATAGTCCAGGGAGGTACATCTCAAGTCATTCATTCCAACATGGACTATGACAGAGTCGTAACAGTACCTGCTGAGAGACGTGAGTGCATGGGTGACATGGTGGATTCTGGCACCTGACAAACAACTAACCGTGACTTTCTCCTTATCCAGCCTATTGAGGGGCACATCTGTGTGTCTCACAATGGAATCTCCTATGACAAATATGTTGGGTTTATGTTTAGGCCTTAGTGACTGTGAGACACAGGTGTGTGGACTATGTGTGGTGTGGTGGGCAGTGGAGTTTGCATGCCTTTATGCCTCAGAGGTCTCTCTTGTTTGGGTATCCTTTTGTTGAGGGCCTCCACATATGCGGGAGTGTGTTGTGTAGGTGTGGGTGGTGTTTGAGGTGTCGTGTTCGTGTTGTCTAACTTCTCTGTGCCAGACACTGGTTTGTGGAGGAGAGAGCAATGCCACTAGGTGCTTGATGTAATTGCATCTCTCTCAAATTGTATTCCTAGGTGGTAGTAGTAGAGGGTTGTCCGTGTACATGAGAAAGTTGCTACAAGTTTCAGGATGCCCATATTGACCAGACTGGCAGGAGAAAATATAGGAAATTGCTCGTCCATATTTGTCAGAAACTGAAAAAGCTAAGAGGGTAAATAGAGGAAGGTCTAAGAGTAGTACCACTAGATAATAACACAAGTGCTACTAAGGGAAAACTTGTAGCTGGAATACCTCAAAAAGGGTTAAAAATGTGCAGCTGAAGCTCTGGATGCAGCAGACCTGTATCTGGACTATGCTACTCAATTTTAAGTTTAAGAACTCAGTAAGAAAAAACTCACAACGAAGCACAGATTAATCACTTATAGTCAAAAGAATAGTACTCACAGTGTGAAAAAATACAGTTAAACAGCAATGAAATGCAGTAAAATGCAGTTAAACAGTAATGAATTGCAGTAGATAGCAATGACGTATAGTTAATCAGTTGATTGCTTTGAAACAGTAGCTCACAGTCACAATAGTAACAGAGAGCACACGATAGCTCACAATCACAACAGTAACAGAGAGCACACAAAAAGCAGTAATTCAGTAGAATACGATCATCAATTTAGTGAGGCTACCAACAAATAAATATAGCAAACATAAATGAAGTAGAAAGAGGTACAGTTTTTAGTAGAAAGTGAAGAGACAGAAGATAAAATAATTCAAGGTTCAGAAGCTAAAGGGATTGGCCTTTACTAAGTTCTCACTATAAACAGTAGAATGAGCTGATGTAATGTGACTGGGGGGAGTGTCCAGTATCAACTTTATACTAGAGGCAAGCAACTCAAAGCCACCAATTTTATTTATTTATTCATTTTATTTTACATTTGTTGACCGGGCTAGTCTAATTGGATATATGTCCGTTTTCAATAGAGGCCCGAGGAGAAAAGCTCCGAGAAAGATGCAGTTAATACAAAATGCAGAAAGATGCCTAAACAATCACAATACTATTATTTAATTATACAATCATGTACAATTGATTTTAAGCAGCAGTAAGCAAATTAGGGTAACACTGTGATGTTAGATAACTATACATTCAAAAACAATTTGATAACTATACATTCATGTACAGCTTGTTATTTCAGCAGGAATAAGCAGGGTAGGGTAACATTCTGAAGATTATTGTTTCAGTCATTTGGTGCAGCATTTATCATATATAAGTATAAGCATTAGTTATTTATTATGTCGTGTAAGAAAATTGACACAGTAATGAAGGGTATGAAGAGAGCAAAGTATTTAGAATTTTAGAAGAGAGAGCCATAGAAAGGTAGTAGAAGTAGACGAATTGGTGTCGAAAAAGCTAAAGGGAAGGGAAGATGGTAAGATCTTCACCAAGATTTAAGACCACCGCCACCACAGCAGCTGGGCGGGAGGGTGGAACAAAAAACAGTTGCACAGATTATACCAATATACAGTAAAACAAAAGTGCAGAAAACAGTTGAAAATAAGCAGTTATCTTTTTCCAATGTCACAGCAGAGCAAATGGCAGAGGGCCTATCTCAATGCAGCTTTGAACAGCTTGAGCAAATAAGTACAACTGGTTTAAAACACTGGCTGTTAAAGGCAGAGAAACAGAAACCAGCCCAATTATCCAATCAAAGTAATAGTAATGCAGGAATGCTTATTTCTGTGCACTAACACTCCATACCGCGTACCATGTGTATGAATCATGCCCTGTGTGAACAGATCCTTTAAATGGTATGTAATTGCAGGCAGCATTATATTGTTATCTGACTTTCGCTAGCTGAACTTGCAGCCACATCTGCTGACTAAATCATTTACAGAGTACCAAAGCTGCCTGCCTGCAGATACTTTTTATTATAAAATTTGCCTAAAAATTATACATTTTCAGCAGCATTTGATATGATAAAAAGATGTATCAGACTTGATTGTGTGTGCACTTGTATATGTGTTGTTTTGTTTTAATAGTCCTAGTTTAAGATCTTTATATTGAAAAAGCTGGATTCTTAATTGAATGCACTTTTTTCCAGCAAGTGTTTTACTTCATTCAGAATATGATTCCAAGTGTTTAAGTTAAGTAAGTGAGATTAAATGTGTGCCCCATATTACTTGTCAGGTTGGCTTCACTAATGTTTTTCTTCTGCAGGGTGTGGTCACTGTAAGACAATGAAGCCAGAGTATGAAGAGGCTGCAGAAACATTAAACAGGGATGCTGACGTGAGTAATAATTCTGGAATTTTTGTTTTGGACCACTAAATGTGTGAAGTCATGAAAATGAGTTTTCTTTGATAAACAGTGGTGTTCTCATTCTCCTGTGAGAATATTTTTGTGAGTTCTGCCAAAGTGCAGGCTTTGAGGTATTAACATCTATTTCGCCAAACATGTTGTGACAGTTTTATAGTACTAAGAATCATTTTTAAAGTTTCCAGTAAATGTATTTTAAACATTAGCATTTGGATGCTTCTGATCTGTTTTAGCTTATCACATCATTCATTTTCTGTCACTACTGCTACACCCATTCTTAGATGTACACCACAGAATTTTGCTTTCTAGTTTATTGCTGCTTTTTTCTGGAATTTGAAAACAAATGCTGGCACATTTGAAGCATTACAGCAACAAATTCTTAAAATAGCTATGATCCATAATACGGAGGAAAAAAAAAGATCTTAATTATCTGTACAGAAAGAGTGAATTTGTTTTATTGTAGTATGGTAATATAATGGTGGTTTAGTTCAAGCACCTTAATACATTTGAATTTGCTTCAGTTCCAGCTTCCTTCTTCATAGTTTCATAGTATAGTACTAGGCTATCTGCCCTAGGGCATTTATAAGCCTAGCCAAAGTGTATGTGGCTTTCGCCACCCCATGTAATGATACAAAAGTGTACAATTTAAGTTAAATTTAGTTTACTGTGCCTCTATCTAGCAATGACACAGAGATGACCCCCCCCCGGGGTAAATCTACGATCACCCATCCATTCGTCCAGATTTCTCTTGAAGAGAGTCAGTGAGGGGCTCTGCCTAACATGGACAGGTATCCTGTTCCAGAGTGCGGGAAGCCTCTGGGTTATGAATCTGTCCCTCCAGCATGTCCTATTCATGTTTGTGCTAAGGTTTAGCTCTCGTGGCTCTGATGGATTTGGATTTTTTGAGGTGGAGCATGTACATTAATTCTGAATTGGACATGGCCTTGTACGTAAGGCACAGATCACCTCTGAGCAGGCAGTATGCTACTGAATAGAGCTGGAGCTTTTTCAGTCTGGCAGCATATGACATATGCTGGAGACCCTTGATCCTCTTGGTAAGGTACTTTTGGGGTCTCTCCAGCTGCTGCAGGTGCCGGGTGAGGTACATACTAAATGGGGCATTGTACTCAATCATAGGCCTGATAAGGGAGGAATATAAGGGTACAATGACATCCTTTGATCTGGATGTGAATCCCTTCATGATAAGGTGGGCAAGGTAGAAGGTCTTTCTAACCACTTTGGCGACGTGGGTGTCAAATGAGAGGTCACTGTCAACTTGGGTCCCCAGGTCTCGGATTACTTTTTCCGTACTTAATGGATTACCACCTATGTGGTAATTTGTGGGTACTTTGTTATTTCCAAAGGGGATGACTATACATTTTTTGGCATTTAGTTTAAGGCCATGACTCTGGCACCAGTCGTCTGTTTTTGTGAGGCCCTTCTGGAGGATGCATGTGTCAGCTGGTGTGTCGACTATGGCGCCTAGTTTGCAGTTGTCTGCGAACTTTGTCAGCCACAACCCCCCTATGATTGCCTGCACATCTGAGAAATAAATGCCGAACAAGAGGGGTCCCAAGACAGAGCCCTGTGGGACTCCACTTGTGACTGGCTTAGAGTCTGACATAGCTCCAGCTATTCTGACTTTGTGGGTTCTGTCCTTGAGCCAGTTTGCAACCCATCTTGTGACAAACGGGTGTACATTTAAACTGTTGAGCTTGTCTATGATGCCTAAGTGGGGTATTGTGTCGAAGGCTTTTGCCAGATCCAGGTAGGCTCTATGAACTGCTTTGCCTTCATCGATGGCTCTAGTGACTGTTTCAAAAAAGTCCACCAGGTTTAAAAGACAGGATCTGCCTTTTACAAAGCCAAACTGGGTAGGGTCAATTGTCTGTAGGTCCCTGATATCTTTGTTTAGGAGTTCCATAATGATCCTTTCCATAGCTTTGCAGACCAGGCTGGTCAAGCTTATGGGGCGGTAGTTTCCAGGGTCTGTAGAGGTGCCACCTTTGTGGAGTGGGACCACTGTAGCTGTACGCCAGTGTTCAGGGACGTATCCTGTAGCAAGGCTAAGATTAAACAGCATTCTTATGTGCGGGTTTAGCTCCTCTAGGAGTTCACGTAGCACGCAACCCGGGACACCGTCAGGTCCCATGGATGCTGTATTTTTAGCTTTGCTGAGGGCAGCTCTCACCTGGACATCTGAGATTCCAAGGAGGTTGCATTCAGCTGAGATATTTATTTCGTCTTTTGGGGGAGAGGGAGGGAAGAAATTTGCACTGAACCTGTCTGCCAGTATGTTGGCAATATCTGTGGGTTCATTGTATTTTTTGCCGTTATGAACTAACTCTGCGCATATCTGAGGGTTTCTGCCCAGGTTTCTAACATAACTGAAGAAGGCCTTGTGATTATCTTTAGTGTCCTTAGCGATTTTTCTCTCGAAGTTGGCCTTTGATGATTTTATTAGCGAACGTAGTTTTTTGCTAGTGCTGATCAGGGATGCCTTCCCTTTATGGGATTTTGCTCTGTCTTGCAGTAGCTTCCTTCTTTTGTTATAAAGTTTGTTTATGGTTGGGGTCCACCAGATAGGATGCCTGCCTTTGGTGGAAAGGGTCTTGGTTTTATTTGGGATTGCATGATCCATGCATTCTTGGAGATGCCCGTAGAAAGCATTTGTGAAGGATTCAGCAGTGTGGGATGTGGTTTCCACTGGCCCAGGGGCTTGAAGGATACCATTTCAGTCCTAAGGAGTGTAAAGTCGGCTTTTGAGAAGTTTCTCACTGTGGTCTTTTGTGCTGGGGGTGGAGGTGGGATATGAATATCTAGGGTTATTAGTTTATGGTCTGATCTCACTAGTGAGGGGTATACTTCCAGTGTTGAGCATTTTGTCCCCATGTTTGTGATGATCAGGTCAAGTATATTATTTCCCCTTGTGGGGGAGGTGACTAGTTGTTCCATCGCATTTGAGTTAATGAATTCCAGAAACCTTTGGGCTAGGGTGTTGGGGCTTGCGTAATGCACCCAGTCTATGTTTGGGTAGTTGAAGTCTCCCAATATGATGATATTTGGTGAGACATTCATATCCTCCAGTGTCTTCAGGAAGGCTGAATGGAGTTCCTGAGATTGCAGGGGTGGTCTGTAGCATGCTACAAGTTGTATAGCAGTTTTGCCTACGGTTAGTTGTACATGGATGGTCTCCGATGCTTCGTGCATTGCCACTAACTTGGAGGTGTGGGTGTCTTGAATGAATATGGACACTCCCCCTCCTTTTGTGGTTCAGCCCAGGTTTTGGGGCCGAAATACATGATACGAGGTATAACCTGGTAGGGCCGGGGTGCTGTCAGGAGCCTTGAACCAGGTTTCAGTTACTGCACAGACATCGATGCTCTCCATACTGGGGAGTGCTTCGAGAGCCTGCATCTTGAGATTTAGACTTCTGGCATTGAGCAGCATTACCCTTAGTTTTTTTCCTTTATTGTTTTCTAAGGTGGTGGGTTTGTCTTTTGAGCCTTGCCTAAAAAAGGCACTATGGGCGTAGCAAGAGCCTTAGCCAATATCCGGAAGCCCAGTGGTGACAGGTGCAAGCCGTCCCTTGCGAAGCAGCGTGGCTTGGCCAGCATGTCATCCCAAGCAGACAGACATTGGATCCCCCTAGAATGACACCAGTAATTGAGCCAACTATTAAAGCCGATCATCTTGACTTTGTATTGTGGCATCATTCTTGGTGAGGGCAAGATACTGCTCAGGGTCAGGGTCATACCGGCCTGGGCTACATAATCAGAGAGCTCCTCTATGTCTCTTTTCATGTAGTCCAAGGAGGTACGTCTCAGGTCATTCACGCCGGCATGGACAATGACGGAGTCATATTTGTACTTGCTTTGGAGTGACCTGAGTGCTTATGTTATGTGGAGGATCCTAGCTCCTGACAGGCAGCTCACCGTTACCCTCTCTTTATTCAGTCTGATAAGCGGGACGTCAGTGTGTCTGACTATAGAGTCACCTATTACTAGTGTATCAGGCATGGTGTTTCACCTTAAGGGCTGTGATTGTTTGGCACACTGACTTTGTGTACTGTGTGCTGCTTGTGCAGAGTTTTGTGCTGGTGTTTTCTTGGATGTCTGCTTTGGGAGCCTCTGTTGTTTCGGTAAGTTTTTTTATTAGAGCCTCCGAGTATGTCTTTGTGTTACTATGTGTTTGGTTTGCAGTTGTGGTTGGTTTATGTGAGACTGGGTTTGTTGTGTGTGTGGTTACCTTCTCCTCCTGTCTGGCCTTGCGAGTCTTGTGTTGAGAGAGTTCAGCCTCCAGTTTGGCTATATAGTTGCATCTCTCACATGTGTTTATGTTTGTTGGGAGGAGGAGAGGGTTGTCTGTGTACATGAGACAATTGCAACATTGTCTCAGGATTCCCAGATTAACCAGCTGAACTGGAGAGGACGTCAGTAATATACCACTCAACATGCCAGAATAGTATAAGGGGGTGATGTGTAACTGGGTCAGAGAGAGGACTTTGAAGGGAAGTGGGTATTAGCACGGGTTGTAGGTGGATGTAGTGCTTACGTTAGTTTAAGTGTGCTTCACTGAAAAGAAAGGTTTTAGGAGCAAGTGCTAGGCTTATGATAAAGCGAATAGACTGATTTTGTTGAATGTAGAGCTTTCTTAAAGTAAAAATTGAAGTGCAGACTTGGCGGAACCAGGAATAGTTTAAGCCTGTTTAACCGGTGCTGCGCTATGCGCACAATCGCGCAAAGCCACGCAAATGCGGATTTTAAACAGGGAACTTCAGAAGAGCTGGAAATGGTCCAAAATGACCAATTACTTACAAGCCCTTGTGCTGAGGTCACTCTTTCAGGGACAGATAGGCTACTCAAGGCTCTCCACTCCCACTGGTGAGCAAAGAAACTTCCTTCTATCCAAGTAAGGCAATGGACAACATAGGAACTACACCACCGTCCAGAATACAGCAAAGCCTGTATACTGGTCTAAACTAGTCGAGAAAGGCGGGAAAACAAGGATATTTTTTTGTTTTTATTTTTTGTTTTTTAAGTTAAAAAGTACACAGAAATGCAGGAAAAACTGTAATAAATCACTTACACAGGCTAGCTCACTTTAGTGGGGTAGCCTCGACAGTTAAATTTAACAACAAACTTTCGACCAAATGTAACTTTAAGTGCAGATAATGTACAATGCAAAAAACAGGTAATAAAGCAGTATAAACTTGTTCAAAGTAAGAAAAGGAAGGTCTCTCAGGTAAAAACAGCAAAAAAATACTTAGATCAGGAAATTAGTCGCTTTTCTCAGTTCTCTGCTGCTAGCACCACTCTGCAGGACCACGAGGAGCTGTTTCTGAGTAGTATAGCCAGAAAAAAATGCGCAGGGGCGGATTTTAAACAGGGAACTTCAAAAGAGCTGGAAGTGGTCCAAAACGACCAATTACTACAAGCTCTTGTGCTGAGGTCACTCCTTCAGGGACAGATAGGCTGCTCAAGGCTCCCCACTCCCACTGGTGAGCAAAGAAACTTCCTTCTATCCAAGTAAGTTAATGGACAACACAGGAACTACACCACAGTCCAGAATACAGCAAAGCCTGTATACTGGTCTAAACTAGTCGAGAAAGGCGGGAAAACAAGGATTTTTTTTGGGGGGGGGGTTTGTTTTTTAAGTTAAAAAGTGTACAGAAATGCAGGAAAAACAGTAATAAATCACTTACACAGGCTAGCTCACTTTAGTGGGTAGCCTCAACAGTAAAATTTAACAACAAACTTTCGACCAAATGTAACTTTAAGTGCAGATAATGTACAATGCAAAAAACAGGTAATAAAGCAGTATAAACTTGTTCAAAGTAAGAAAAGGAAGGTCTCTCAGGTAAAAAACAGCAAAAAAATACTTAGATCAGGAAAGTAGTCGCTTTTCTCAGTTCTCTGCTGCTAGCACCTCTCTGCAGGACCACGAGGAGCTGTTTCTGAGTAGTATAGCCAGAAAAAATGCTCAGGGGCGTATTTTAAACAGGGAACTTCAAAAGAGCTGGAATCTCTCCCAGACGACTCCATTCCTTTGCCTATTTAAGATAATTATGCCGCATGCCGATGCCATAAAAGGATTATTTATTCATTTTTTATTTTTGTATGCATTTGTTAACCAAGTAAATTTACTTGGACATGTGTCACTTTAGTGGGTGACCTGGGAGCACTGTCTAAGTGACAGAATCGTACAGTAGGCAAATGCAGGTGGAAGGAATCAAACCCTGTTCCCTTTGGTTCTAAGAGGCAAATGATTAACAATTCACATCCTCAAATCCTCTCGCTGCCAGACTTAAGCCACCTACTCTTTGCACACCTGCACCAAGAAGTCACTAGCATTCATAGTTACTCCAAATTAAGTAATACTAAACTGTCTTCTAATTAAAATGTATTATTAACTGGTGACTCAGTGCTTAGGCATACCAGTTCACTAATCACAGGGTCACTGTCAACTGCCTGTTGTATATCAGGAGCAAAGACACTACAAGGGTCCTCAGGATCCTTTCCAGTACAGGTAATTCAATAGCATGGTGGTGGTCCTTGTGAGACAGGTCTATGTTAAAAGACTGACTTTTGAGATAGTTAATTTCTTATAATCAAACTCATATGATTTACTATTTAAAAAGTAAACCATATTCCTATTTGTTTAAACAACGAATTTTCCTGAGATCACTGTATAGTGGGGCTCAGGAAATATGCCCTTTTCCCCACTGTAGTGCAATGTTGGAGTTGATATATATAATTAGCAGCTGGTGGTAGGGGCACAACGATGTTTGCTCCCCTGCTAAAATGCTCTTTTTGAATTTTTACATATGTTCAGCTTTTTAAATGGTCAATCACAGGAGTTCGATTGTATGAAATTTGACTGTTTAAGATCTGAGAATGAGTGACCTGGGACACAGAACCCTAAGGGACATGCAGAGAGACATGTCAGAACTCTGTAGGCATGTGACAAATACAGGAAAGACTGTGATCCTAAATGGAATATTTCCTTCACCGAGACTGGTACCTAAGTATATAGAGAAGATGACTGTCTTAATAGCTAGTGTAATTCCAAGGGGATCTGGTTTATATCAGCCAAGGATGGGACAGTAGATAATTCTACTTGTTTTGCAGGGGACAGCCTGCATCTCTTGCACAAGGGTTTCTGCATACTGACAAAAGCCCTTGCTGTACCCATAGTGCATTTTTATAGGCAGAGTTCGTCTAACGGACATCCCAACTTAGCAAATTCTTCAGACCTCAAATTAGACTACATTAAGATGGCTCTTCTGAATTCCAGAAGTCTCTGTAACAGAAAGCCCAGTCCTGAGGTGTTTCTACATGTGGAACATGTCCATGTGCGTATAATTACAGAGATTTGTTTTAAATATAAAGAAAACACTTATTTTTAGGTTGTGCACTTTCCATGCCTTGAGGCCTGGTGGAGACTGCAGAGGTGGTTCTCTGTTTGTCCAGTACCACTTCAAATCTAAACTGCTAGCCAGACCCCCAAACACTGAGCCCCTAGAACTTCAATTTACCATGGGCAAGGCAAGCTACCAGCTTATAGCAAGCTATGAACCCCCTCCTTTTCCACAGAAATGCATATTAGATTCCTGGAAGTTTTAGGAAAAAAAATCCTCTAAGCAATAAATTCATAATCCTAGTGACTTCAGCTATTCAGCAGTAGACTGGAGTACCTGTTTCTCTAATGTAGGGTATGCCTAGATATTTCTGGATTTGTAAGTAGGAATTCCCTAGCCCAGATAGTTAGTGAACAAATCAAGGTCAAATTATTCTGGATCTGGTCCTCACTAATATTACCTTTTCCTGTTCCACTCCCAATCTCTTCTTTTCCAGATCAGTCAAAGCATAAACCTATGACATTTACTCTCTAAATTGCCATATCCATCTCCCCCGACCCTTATCCAATGTCTCAGTATTTAAAGACTTCTAAAGAGTGATCCTTATTCAGTTTATATGATGAAATCTGTAAATTTATTTGTGACATCACTGTCACTGACACCTACACAGCAGCTGTAGGCCAATTAGGCAATGCATACATGTGGTTATCCTAAGTATAACCATACAGAATGGGAAATTTAAGCCCTACCCCTCTCCCCATAGTCAGTCAACATAAACTTTATAACAAGAGAAAAACTACTAAAATTGTACAGTAAGGCGAGAACTACTCAGAATGAGGATAGTACAGATATATTACCAGGAAAATGAAAAAGAACTGTAAGGACCATTAAAGAAACCCATGAACAAAGATTAGCTTGTGAAGCAAATCATTCTTTAGCTGCATTAGAAAACTAAGGAGCAGCACTCAGCATTGCTGTGAACTTCTCCTTAATGGTACCCTCCAAGATTTCTTTACCTGCTATCATCACTAAAGAGCACGTTCTTAAGGTGTTATGTAAAACAAAAAACACTTCTTCCATACGTCTGCTTCTTAAACTGCATCAAACAGACACACCAAAGCTCTCCTTAAATTGATTAACCCAAGTCTTGCCACAGGCTGTGCACCCATATCCTGGTGAAGCCCCTGCACAAGGTGGCTCTACCACTGACCTGGGAATTACAGACCAGTTAGCCTTACATGTTTGATCTGAAAAGCTAAGGAGTATATCATAACCAGTTTCCATTAATTGTATTAAAAAATCTTATTAAGCATGATGCCCAGCAATTTGGATCTCGTGAAAAGGAGATCATGCACATTGTCTTGTTAATTTCTTCAGGATGGTTACACAAGTTGTTGACAGTGGTCAGTACAGCTTATCTTGATCATTCCAAAGCATTCATGATACCATATCACATGCCCAAATTGCAATGAATCTGTCACTCATAAACATAGATCCTTGCATGATAGGCTGGTATGCCAGTTGGTTAAAAAAACAGAACTCACATAGTTCATGTAGTAGTTGCGTCTTCAAATAAAGCTAATGTTACCAGTGTAGTCGCTCATTGGCCTGTAATGGGTCTTCTCCTGTTTGGCATCTACTTTTCTGTGCTCAGGAATGATAACCAGGACCTCTTGTTAACCACATTTGCAGATGACTCTCAACTGGGTGTATTTAATAAAACCCCTTCAAGGTATCAGTACCCTTCAGAAAGTGCTTACAGTTGTTAATAGTTGGTATACAGAAAATGGGCTTAAATTGTGTGCCAAAACATATAATATTTCTTGCAGAAAACAAAAGTTACCCACAACATCAACCATAGATAACTACCCTTGCAAAACGAAAAGGTTGTCAGGGACCTAGGGACTTGAGTTGATAGTTCCCTCTCCTTTGGTCATCACAGGACAACTGTTGAGTGGAAATCCTACTTGGCACAACTGGTAGCCAGAGGTATTTGTATCTAGATCCAAAGATGTTTTCATTTATGGATATTCAGCACTGATCAAACCCATGACAGAATGCAGTGCTTCCTTTGGCATGTACCTCAGTCCTAACTAAAAATGTCTCTGGTGTCAAGAACTATAGTTACCAGGAGAGTCTAGAAGCATTGTCCTTGTACTGTGCAGCTTTTAGACTCATTGGGGGTGGAGGTTGATCTTATGCAGCTGAGCTAACACTAGAACCAGAAACCTTCATTAAGCACATAGAGTCTGTGTTGAAAAAAGGGATTTATCAGCCAGCACCCTCCTCCTTGTCTTGAATAAGCATTCTTGCTGGATTAAGCAGTGCAGTTCAGTATCTTCTTTGAAACAAAACCTGGACAACTGGATAGGTACTCTCAACTTTACCTGGGCCTAACTGGTGTCTCCTTCCATGAGAAGGAAGGTAAAGCCTGAGGGTAGGTATTGGCAAGGTATACATAGTCATTAAAGTAAATAACCTTGACATTTCTGTGAACTCAAAAAAATTTTATTGCAAGGACACGAGCTACTCAACACACATTAAAATTATGTCTGTCCCAACACAAAGTAAAGGGAAATCTGTGGAAAAAAAACACTGCTGGTGCACTTGGAAACTGCACTGGCAATACCTTAATATGGAAAGTAGTGATGGAAAGTAGTGATGGAGGAGTTCAACACTTGTAAATTAAACTTAACCAGGTAAAACAGCATACAATTTTGCACTCTCTAAGGTGTGTGGAAACCTATCTTTTCTGCAGTTACTTAAACCGTAGTTTGTTCCTCTACCAAACACAGTTTCTTTGGTTTTAGCTTGTAAAGATAGATGATAATCTGGAATGGCTTTGCAGCAAGACCTAACTTGTACTTGCAGATTTCTGTACAGCTTGTTTAGCCACTTAGGTGGATGGTTAAGGTTTCCATGGGTGTATACTAGGCTAACGATCATTAGAGCCCTTATAAGCCTAGCCGTGCAACTGAAATGCGACCCACAAATGTGATTTATATAGGAAGTGATTTATTGACTGCCTCTGTCCATCAAAGATGTAGGTGCCAGAGCAATGGTGAATTTCAGATTACCCATCCATTTGTACAAGTTGCATTTAAATTAGGGATATGGAAGAGCTCTGCTCCTAATGGATGGGGATCCTGTTCCAGAGAATGGGAATTCTCTGAGAAACATATTTGCCTCTCCAACATGTCCTTTTTATGTTGCAGGCAAATTTTAGGTCTTTTAATCTTGTAGTTCTGATGTTACTTGTTTGACAAATGTGCAGAAGGTTAATTCAAACAGGGTCCAGGGATGCTTTGTATACCAAGCAGAAATCATCTCTCAGACTTCTGTATGATATAGAGTAAAGAGACAGGGCTTTGTGGCGATTAATATATGTCATTGTGTCTTCTCCCTGTATCCTTTTTGTAAGGAAACTTTGTGGATGTTCCATTTGCTGCGTGTATCTGGTCAGGTACATACCAAATGAGGCATTATACTCTACAGTGGGTCTGTTGAAGTACAGTAGCATGATGACCTCTGTGGGCCTAGATGCCATGCACTTGCTTATAAGTTGAGCAACATAGAAGAATTTTCTGCATGAATTCCTTACTAATGAATCAACTTGTAGGGATGTTTTATTGTTAACGTAGCTACCCCAGGTGTCCGACTTCTCAAAGGTACAATAATGCATTTCTTGGTATTAAGTTTTAAGGCAAGGCTTTGGCACTAGGTGATTGTCTGTGTTAGATGTTCCTGAAGGGTCTTCTCATCTTGGGGGAATTCAGTGACTTTTCTAGTTTGCAGTCATCTGAGAACTTGATTAGCCAGAAGCCTTTACTTTGGCTTTGACATCAAAAAAGTAGATGCCAAAGAAGAGCAGGACTAGCACAAAGCTCTGGGGGATTCCACTGGTGACTGGCCTCTTTGTGGAAGTAGTCTTAACCAATTCTAACATTTGGGTCCTATCAGTGAACTAGCTAGGTATCCAGCATATATCGTAAAGGGGTTTATACCTTGCTCCTTACGTTTGTTGACAATACCGGAGAGGGGGTTTGTATCAAATGCTTTAGCCAGATCTAGGTAGGCAGTATACACAGTTTTCCCTTCATCCATTGTCTTAGTGATCTTTTCAAAGAAGTCCACTGGATTCAGTAAACATGACCTTCCTTTGACATAGCCAAACTGTCTCCTGTGTCCTTGTTGGTAATTTCCATGATGATTCCATGGCTTTGCAGGAAAGACTAGTCAGATTAATACAATAATTAGAGAAAGGTAACAGAATGGGAAGAGGCCAAGAATTTTATTTGGACTGCAAGATAGAGATTGCCTTTCCTGTTGAGGATTGATATCAGAGTTTAGGCAAAGAGAAAGAAATGAGACGCCTCAGTGAAAGACCAGCACTGGTAGAGTCTTTAGTAGAATCTAGAACAGAAGCAGCTGTTAAAAAAGGGGTAATTAGTAGAGCATACAAAATATTGCACGATAACTTAAGAGTCAATCAGAGGAGGTTAGAAAGGATTGGAAAGAGAGATTGGATAAGCAATTCACAAAGAAACAATGGGGGGATGTGTATGTCTCCCAAATATGCAACAAAGTCTAGAAGAATTAGGATCTATGCTTGGAAGTGTTTACATAGGTATTTTACACCCCTAGCAGACTGCAAAGTATTTTTCCTCAGGTAGATGGCAAATGTTGGAAGTGTGATGGGGAAGAAAGCGGTAATTGGGAACATATTTTCTGTGAGTGTAATGAGTTGGCAGACTTTAAAGATCCCCTGCAGACTGCTTTGTCAGGGATACTGGATGAGCAAATTGATGTAACTAAGAAAATTATTTTTGACCTATGGTACAGAATTGGAATTTCCTAGACAGAGTAAGGCCTTACTGAGTCTAATTATGGTGGCTGCCAAAAAAACAGTTACTAGAAAATGGAAATCAAAAACAACAGTACTAGAGGTAATGAATATAGTAACATAGATAAAACAATGGAATTGGGATCTTTAGAAAAGGGTAGAAGCAAATTACATAGAAAAAATGGGAATTGTGGAAGCAATGCATGCAGAGGAAGAACCAGGTTTAAAAGGAGGCAGGATTTGAATGAGATATGGAATGTTTGACTAACAATGGCTGGATATATTATAAGTGATATATAATGTTTGCAACTAAAATTATGTTAATATGGTTTGTTTTCATTTATATAAATGTATGATTGTCTATGTGATAAGTGAGAATGCAATAAAGATGTTTCTTGTTTAAAGTAAGACTGGTCAGGCTAATGGATATGCGGTTTCCAAGATGTATTGAAGGTCCTCCCTCATGAGGGGGATGACCATTGCAGTCCTCCACACAGGCACAAAGCCTGTTTTAAGACTGTAGTTAAATAATGACTAGGGGTCCTGATAATTCATATTTTAGACTGTTCAGGAGGCATTGAGGGATGTTGTCATGGCTCATTGAGGCCGTGTTCTTGGTTTTAGTGGGTGCAGCTACTACTGTACATACTCCCTAGTTGTAGTTGGAGGGGTTATGTTAAAAGTATTTTTGGGGGGATTGTTAGGGGTGGGGTAAAGTTGGATATTAATTTTGTCTACTAACGTGTTTGCTATATTGCCAGGCTTGGTAATTGTGGCACATTAACCACCAGTTCAAGACATTGCTGTGTGTTGCCCTTGACATTTCTGACATAGCTAAAAAAGCCTTACGGTTTTCTTTATCTTGGGAGGCTATCTTAACTTCAAAATTGGCTTTGCTTGACCTAATTAGTTGCCTATTTAGTGTGAAGAGAGATTGTTTTTATGTTTATAAGATTACCCTTCCTGATTTTTGCCATGATTTCTTTTTTTTTTTGTATATCCTGTTTAATTTGGGATGCCATCAGGGCAGTTTGTTTTGGGGCTTGTCTTTGAGCTTACTTCTGGTAGATACAACAACCTCTATGCAGCTATTGACATGGTTATACACAACTGTTCAGAGCAAATCAGCATAGAAAGTTGTGTTCTTGAGGTTTGAAGGGACATTGAATTTTGACAAACTGTCAGTTAATAAAAAGGTAATTTGCCTTGGAATAGTTCCTGTTACTGGTTTTCATGGGATTACAGATTTGAGTTTGATTTTGAAGGAGACAGCTTTATGATCAGAACTTCCCAAGAAGGGCAAGACATTGGGGAGGTGCAGCGTTCTCCCATATTTGTGAGTACAAGGTCCCGTATGTTGGAGCTTCTAGTGGGCATAATCACTTTTTGATTAAGGTGTTTGTATTTACAAAGTCCAAGATTTTCTGTGCCTGTAGATTTGAGGCCATGTACGATTACCAGTCTATAGATGTGTAATTAAAGTCTCCCTTGAATAGAGTGCTAGGTTGGATGTTAAGTGGCTTGGTCCAGTTATGCATTCTTGCTTGCTTCTTGCGTCTTGGAATTTGACCTTTATAGCTGGCTAAGATATAGTACAAGATTTTGTCTATGGTGATCTGTATGTGAAGGAACCTCAGCATATCATACTGTTTGACTACCTTAGAAGTATGCTTGTTATGGATGTATATTGATAAACCACCTCCTTTTAGCCCTTGCTTATGTAGCTACTGGTCTAAAAGTGTGGAAGGCAGTAAAACCTTGTACTGCTGGGGTACTCTCTGCCCCTTTAAACCATGCACAGATGTTTATATTCTTGAGTGTAAGGAGGGCTTGGAGAGGTTAAAATTTTTTATTTAGGCTCCAGACATTGAGCAGTAACACCTTGAAGTTCAGTTGATGTGATTGTGCTATGTCTGTAGGTTTGTCAGTTTGGCATTGCCTAAAAAAAGCAGTATGGGGTTGGATAAAGTTTTACCCAATATTCAAAAGCCTAGAGGGAAAAGGTTCAGACCTTTCTTGACATAATAACTTGAGTGGATTCATGATTTAGCAATTCCTGACTCCAGATAGGCAACTAACCATGATATTCTCCTTGTTCAGGCTGGTTGAGGGGGGCATCAGTATATTTTACAGGGGAGTCCTGTATGATAAGAGTCCTGGGAAGGAGGCTTAGTGTTTGGGGCTTCAAGTGAGAATGACAGTATGTGTGATGTTAGGTTTTTTTTTCAGAGTGCCTTTGGGCTTGCTGAGCATAGCTTTGACAATGGGTGGTCTAGGTGATCTTTGTTGTTTAGGAAGAGTGATTTTCTGTGCCCCAGCATACATTAGTCCATGTGGGTGTTGTGTTTTGACAACCCGATGTGTACTTCCATGCAAGAGTTTAGCTTCCTGTGTCATCGTATAAGTACACCTCTGCTTCTTTAAGGATTAAATGGTTGTTTATAAACATGAGAGAATTGCTGCATTTTCTTAAAATGCCCATACCCACCAATCTGGATAAAGAGAATTTAGGAAACTGCACATCCATACTGTCTAGTCCTTTGGTGAGCTACAAGTGGGGTTGTGTATTGTGGTTAGAAGGCTATTAAGTGTGCTTTGTTGGTGCAGACTAATAAAGGTGCTTTATTGGGGCAGATTATGCTTAACACTACAAAATTCTACTAATTTTAATGTTTACACAATACTGATTACTAAATCTGTAGAGATTGCCAGTGAACACCCAACTGTAGCTGCTCTAAGCTTGTCAGTGCACTAGGCATTTGCTCTATGTTGCTGCTTTATAGGGTACAGTTTTATGGACCATTTAACAGGGAAAATTTGCTTTTTAGGTGTTGCTACTGTACAGAGCACCAGTAAGCCGTGCAAATGTGCAAAATGTATAGCAGCACCAAAAAAAAAAAACCTAACTAATGACCCGTCTGGCCAGTAAAATGACTACACTATGTGTCCTTTTGTGTATTTTCCAATTGACATACACTAGGCAAACACCTCCTTACAAAAAGTACAGTGAAATGCACACACAAAAGCAGGAAACAGTAGCAATCACTCAAAATGACTTAAACAAATGCGACTTAGCATTCAAAGGTACTTAACTTTGCCTGGATGGCACTGGATACAAGTAAAACACTTCTGGAACACAGGCTAGGACTGCAAGCTTTGCTGAGCTCTAGGAAAATGAGGAGGAGACAGTATATAGATAAGGAGGTTTTCTCGAGCAATACTGGTTTGCTGGGTGGGCACTCAGTATCCTGGCTGTATGAAAGACTGTGACTGGGAGGAGTACATAAGTAGCTTTTACAACACACAATAACAAAGAAAGAGTGGAGGGAGAGACTTTGGAAGCCAGATTACCATAAGGGGTGGAAGCCAGAGACTAGCCTTATAAAACCACCACAGCAAAAGTGTGGGAGGATTCTTGTTGTGCTGTAGATATTTCCTTGCTTTTTGTTGAGCGAGTATTCTTCCTGTTTTGTCTGCTGGCTGAAAATGAGCCAAGAAAATGGGAGTTCTAAAGATTACCTTCTTTGATGTTACATCTTTGAAAGTGTTTCATTCTAGAATCCTGACGGTTACATTAGATTACCGTACATGTGCATGATAGCAGAAGTAGACAATATGTTTATGTAATTTGCCCCTTAAGTGCATTTAACATCTACCTTCCTTCCATCTCTGTCTTCTCCCTCACCCTTCTATGTAGTTTATATCTTTATATTTTCTAATGCCTAACTACAAGAAGATGCATATTATGTAATGCACACTACTTCTGGAAGCAGTTCTATCTAACACTTCATGGAAGCATGTAAGTTTTCAACATTGTTTGCGTTGAGTAATGAAGCATTGATTGTACAGATGTTACACGGTATTAAAAATGAAAAAAATATTCAGCCTGGCTCCATGGCACAGAGGAATGGTGCCTAGACTATGATCTAGGTAACAAGGTTTGATTAGCAGCCTGATACTAGAGGTGCCGGTCAGGGAGGGGTACAAGTGAAGGGGTGTGGTCCTTTCACCTCTCCAGGAATTGAGATTGATTTGCTTGCATTTGGTGGCACACAGGGTGATGAGATTTCCATTATTGAGACTGAGAAAATCACTACTTATACTGTGAGGACAAGGACAGGAGAGCTTGGAGGGCATGCCTCTTACAGAAGTGCGAGTATTTCCTCCATGGCCAGCACCTTCAGGTATTTAAGGCTGGAAAGGAAACAAAAAAAAAAACTTTGAGCTACCCTAATGCATGCCTAAGTGATAACCCCCTCCCATTTGTCTCTCCCTGGTGCAGGGTATGAATGGACTAATAGACTGAGAGAAAGTCTGATGATTTGCAGGCAATGGGGGCAAAAATTGCCCCCCCCCCCAAAAAAGAAGAAAGAAAAAATATTTACAAACATGGTGCATGTAGCTGTCTCACAGCATTTGGTTCTCCAGTTAAATTCCCTGCTGGGTTGCATTCTGTGCAGTTTGCACATGCTGCCTGTGTTCATGTGGGTTTTTGCCATGTCTTTCAGTTTCTTCCATTCAGTATAAAGTGCACACATTCTGGAATGAAAACTTTTTGAGTAGTCTGTGTACATACGTGTATACCACACTTTACTAAAAAACTATTACTGAGATGATTCAAATATCCATAGATTTTTTTCCCTAAAAGTTATCATTCCATAGTGAACAACTGTATATTGCAGTGTCACATATATGTTCTGTTATTATATACCAATCATTATGCACTTTATTTGGTGCCCTTCTCTTCCATTTTGATTTTTTTAATGATCTTTTACTTGGATGTAACTGCATTTAGACATTTATTGATGATTGTGCTGCCATCTTTGTCACCTAGAACTGAAATTTGCTATAGACTGCAAAAAAGGGTACTTGCGTATTATCGCAACCAGATTTTCGTGATAATAGCGCTTGCTTCCCAATGCGGAAATGTAAAAAGAAATGTATGCAAAATCACACTGACAATGTCAACTTCATCTAAAAACATTGTTTAGGTAGCAAAAACATTGTAAATTTAAAGGAATGAGAGCTTCTTTCAAGCTATGATGTTTTCCAACATCTTGTCACTGTAAATGCATTTTACACAGCCGCTATGTGTAATACACGTTCCATATCCCCAGCCGCGAGTCTGTAAATGTTGTCAAAGTTATACTTCAGATTAGTAAAGACGATCTATGTAGATATTCAGTGGTAGTGAACTAACCCCAAAAAACAACCTTTATAAATACAATGCATTTGTGGGATCTATCTAAGACAAAAAAGGAGTCAATAGCACTTTTCCAGCAATATGGCATTATATCAACAAGTAAAGAATGCTGTTCCAGACATTCAGTTACATTATACTATGCGAAGCAGATTTTTTGGAAATGCAATACAGAAAAATGTTACCAACATGTAGGAGTTCGAGTGAGTAATTTCTTTGAAGGAAGTAGAATTAATTTTACCACCGCTGTCCGCCTCATTTATTGTTGGGCAAAGCAGATGACATCTATAAGTTTCTGTCAGGAAGAACTGGACATGGCTGACAAGACAGTCATAGACTGGAGTAACTACTTACTGTGATGTCTGTGTCTTAGAAATGGAGAAAAAGGACAACAAAGAAATCTGAGGGCCAGGGTGTATTGTGGAAATAGACGAGACTCTTTTTACTAGACGTAAAAGTAATGCTGGCCGTATTCTCCCTCAACAGTGGGTATTTGGAGGGATATGTAGGAAGACAAGAGAGACTTTTCTTGTAAAAGTTCTTGATAGAACAGCCGCAACATTATTTAATAAAATCAAAGAATACATTAAACAGGGCACTACTATTTATTCAGATTCATGGCGGACATATCAAACTCAACAACTAGAAGAAGCTGGTTTCAGTCATGAAAAAGTAAACCATAGCTACAACTTTGTAGATCCAAACACAGGAGTGCATACACAACACATAGAGAGAATGTGGGGAATCTGTTAAGTGGAGAAACAAAAAACAGAGAGGCACTGCAAGACACCATTTGGACTCCTACCTAATTGAATATATCTGGCGTAAAACACAGCTTGCACTAAAGAAAGACTTATTTGATGCAATCTTGACAGCAATAGCAGACAGTTTCTCTCCATACAAAAAGTGTAACCAAGCAAGTGAACCATCTACAAGTATGCTTCCTTAATCAGCAATAAAATATTTACAGATATGTTGCTCAAAAACATCTGGAAGACATCCACATGAATACTATGCAAAACATCCACAAAACATTGCAACAATAACTGCTATCCCCCACAAAAAAAACAGTTTCTGACAAATACTACAAGAATGCTCTTCATAACTTTAGCCTCCATCGTCAAGACCTTCATCTCTGTTTGATTGTTTAGATTGCTGTTACCTTTAACTTCAATTATTTCCTACAGTATGTCAAATAAAACTAGTTATTTACCAAAAAAATGTGTTGCTCCAGATTTCTTCTTCTCAGGAAAAAGTTTAGTATCCAATTTCGTAGTAATCCATCACGCAGTAAAAACGAACGAGCATTTCCCATGCGTCCTCAATTCACTTATGCACTAAGACAGCAGTGCAACCAATTTTGATGTACGCAAAGCAAGTTTCACATTTCTGCGTTAATTTATGCTACTAATTTGGGACAAACTACGTTGTACCCAAAGAAAACATCAAATTCTGTTTTACTTTTAGTCCCACAATCCGTTTTTGGGCCAACAAACATATTAGCGCAACCGCGAAAATCTGGTTGCGATAATACGTAAGTACCCCAAAAAAAATGTACTTATTTAGTAGAAGCAGTTTCTCCCTACAAAGTGGATCATCAGAAGATGGAGCCAAAATATATGTAATCAGCAAGTAACTGGACAGTTCCACAGCATGCACTAAATACGCAAATATTACAGCAAAATAAATGCTAAAATTGGCCTGCATGATGTGATCTTTAATACATTAAAAAAGATACGTGCTCATTAGTCTTCTATTTACTGTTTCATCAGTATCCAAGGCATGCCAAAGAGTTATTAAACAGGTAACTGAAGATTTGGAAGTTGTAGTAAATATAACTAAGTAGATCATTTCAAGTTAACTAAGAGTAAATGTAAAATAAGGTTGACAAGAATTAAATATTTAGCTCAGATTCGAATGTCAGGGGGAACTGAATTCTGGTATAAAAAGTCAGAGCAGTTGTGCAGATACAAAAGCCAGAAGACAATCGGGCATTACAGTGGAGTCTAGTGAAGGTGTAGTTGGTTGCAAAGTTTGTATATGATACGTCTAAGACAGGGGTCTCAAAACTCATATAACCTTGGAAACGGAGTGAGGACTAGCATACTGTATAGAACAAACCACTTGGGGAAAAAAAAAACAAAAAAAAACTGATCATTAAGTATCTGTTTATTTTTTAAGCATTATCATGTATATTGTACTATAGACACTAGAATAATATGCATTTATTAATATAAGTAGAAATACAGTTACATAAAAGACAATTGCATAAACTAAAAAGCATCATACAGTATTACATTTGTTAAAAATTTACTCATGTATTTCCTCGTGTGTGCGCATATGTATTCTATTATATTTATTATTCTTTACTTATATTTCTTATTGTTACTTATATTTCTTATTGTTTACTTGTATACAATTTCATGTGGAGCTTTTCTCCCCGGGCCTCCGCTGAAAATGGACCTGTGTCCAGTTGGACTTTCCCGGTTAACAAATGTAAAATAAAATAAAAATATTCAAAAAAAGGCCACAGTCTCCAAAATGTAAAGAAAGTCAGTGCAGCTAGGAATGTAGTGTAGTAGCTTCCCTCTTCTAGACATGTGCTGATTTGAAAGATGCCTGAAAGCTGTGAGTTTGGGATACTTGTTCTAAAGTAAGTCTGTATGAAAAACAGTTAGTAAAATATGTAGTCTGCAAATGCAGCAGCAAGCAGGAAAACGTATTCTAAACTGCTCAAACAAGCTAGAGATACCACACCTTTAAAGTACTGTGATGTATGTCAATTCTGTTACCTGTGGGTTTTCTTCAGAATGGTTCATAGGTAGGTACTAGGCTATCAGCCCTAAGGCCTATACAAGCCTAGCCAAAAAGGTACCCTGGCTTTCGCCACCCAAGAAAATTATTTTCCTGTGCCCCTGTCGGGCAGAGCCACAGAGGTGATCCCCGGGGTGAATTTCCTATTTCCCATCCAATCATCAAGATTCTTCTTGAAGATGGTACTCAGGAGCTTTGTTTGATATAGATAGGTAGTTTGTTCCAGAGTATGGGACAGGAATCTATCCCTCCAACATGTTCTATTTATTGTGGTGACAAGGTTTAGGTCCCTAGAGCGTGTAGCTTGGAAAGATTGGGATTTCTTTAAGTGGAGCATGTCCAACAGCTCTAGATTTGACATAGTTTTGTATGTTAGGCAAAGATCGCCTCTGAGTAGGCGATATGCAACGGAGTAAAGCTGGAGTTTTTTGAGACGGTGTGCATAGGGCATCTGTTTGAGGCCAGTAATCCTCTTTGTGAGGTATTTCTGTGGCCTTTCCAGTTGTTGTAGATGTCTTGTGAGGTACATACCAAAAGGGGCATTGTACTTTATAATGGGTCTAATGAGTGACAAGTAGAGGGGTTGAGCTCTTTTTTCCTGGATGAGAAACCTTTTGTGATAAGGTGTGCCACGTGGAAGGATTTCCTGACTACTGTGGCAATGTGAGTATCAAAGGAGAGACTACTTGTCCACCTGTGTCCCAAGGTCTTTTATCACACTTTCGGTATTAAGTAGACTACCACCTATATGGTAGCTCATGGGTACAGAGTTTTTACCAAGGGGAATGATGATGCACTTTTTGGCATTGAGCTTGAGGCCATGGTTTTGACACCAGGCATCTGTCTCGGTGAGACCCTTTTATAGGATGTCCACATCGTTAGGAGTTTCAGTTATGGCTCCTAGTTTGCAGTCATCTGCGAACTTCGTTAGCCAAAGACCTTCTTTGTTAGCCTGTATTTCAGAAAAGTAGATACCAAACAGGAGAGGACCCAGGACTGAACCCTGTGGTACTCCACTTGTCACTGGTCTGAAGTCGGACTTGGAGTCTGCTACTTTCACAGTGTGGGTTCTGTCAGTGAGCCAGTTGGCAACCCATCTTGTGACATAGGGATTTGTACCTAGTTTAGTGAATTTATCTATAATTCCAGAGTGGGGGATGGTGTCTGAAGCCTTGGCGAGATCTAGATAGGCTCCGTGAACCACTTTACCCTCGTCTACGGCTTTGGTGACTGCTTCAAAGAAGTCAGTCAGGTGTAGGCTTTTACAAACCCGAATTTGGAGGGGTCCAGAGTTTGGAGATTACCATTATCTTTGTTTATAAGTTCCATGATGATACATTCCATGGCCTTGCAGATCAGGCTCGTTGGGCTAATGGGGCGGTAGTTCCCTGGGTCTGTGGTGGTTCCCCCTTTGGGGAGTGGTATAACTGTCGCTGTGCGCCATTCAGTGGAAACAAAGCCTGAGGTGAGGCTATGACTGAACATAGTGCTTAGGTGGGGTGCCAGTTCATTCTGTAGTTCATGAAGAACGCAGCCTGGGATTTTGTCGGGTCCCATGGATGCTGTGTTCTTGGCTTTGGAGAGTGTTTTTTTTTATCTGTGCAGCTGTGATTATAGGAACTTTGCATTTTTCCATTATAGAGATGAGCCCTTTGGCGGGGGGGGGGTAAAGTTAACACTGAACCTATCTGCCAGGATGTTGGCAATATCAGTTGGTTCTGTATATTTAGTGCCATTGTGCTGTAACTCAGAGCAGATCTGAGTGTTGCCATTGAGATTCTTGACATAGCTATAGAATGCTTTGTGGTTGTCTTTAGAATCAGTGGCGATTTTGTTTTCATAACTAGCTTTGGAGGATTTTATGAGGGATCTCAGCTTCTTACTGAGGCTGACCAGGGAGTTCTTCCAGTCATGGGATTTTACTCTTTTTTGCAACAGTTTCTTTCTTCTGTTGTAGATGTTGTTTATGGCAGGGGACCACCAGATCGGCTTCCTTTTTTTTTTTTGAAGGATAGCATCTTGGTTCTGTTAGGGATAGCACGATCCATGCACTCGTGTAAGTGTTTATAAAGTGCATTTGTGTAGGATTCAGCAGTTGTACCTCTATTGTCCATCTGCATGGGTGTCTTGATGTTTGCCACTTCTGTCTTAAGAAGCATGAAGTTGGCTTTGGAGAAATTTTTTACAGTGGTTTCCCTAATGGGGGTGGGGGCGGGATGTGGATGTCTAAGCTGATTAGCTTGTGGTCTGGTCTGACCAACGAGGAATTGACTTCTGGTGTGGAACACCGGTCGCCCTTGTTGGTAATGACCAGGTCTAGGATATTGCTGCCCCTGGTGGGGGTGTTGATAAGTTGATCCAATGCATTGGAATTTATGAATTCCAGAAAACGTTGAGCAAAAGAGTTGGTGCATGAGTAGTTTTCCCAGTTAATGGTGGGGTAGTTGAAATTGCCCATTATTAGGATGTTGGGTTGTACCCTAATATTTGCCAGTGTGTCAAGAAATGAGGAGTGGGAATCCTGCGGTATGGTGAGGGATCTGCAGCAAGTTACAATTTGGATTGCAGTCTTGCCCAGAGTTAGTTGCACTTGGATAATCTCTGCTGCATTATGCTGAGCAACTAGCCAGGAGTTGTGGATATCCTTAATGAATATGGACACGCCTCCACCTTTAGTGTTTCATTCCAGGTTAGGTGGCCAAAAGGTGTAGTATGAATTATAGACTGGTAATGCAGGGATGCCCTCTGGAGCCTTGAACCAGGTCTCTGTCACTGCACAGATGTCAGTGTTCTCCATTTTAAGGAGTGCCTCGAGTGAATGCATTTTGAGGTATAGACTTCTAGCATTGAGTATCATTACCCTCAAATTTTGCTTGCTTGTACCTGTTACGGTGGTGAATTTGTCATTTGAACCTTGCCTAAAAAAAGGTACTATAGGGGTGGCAAGAGCCTTAGCCAGTGTCCGGAATCCCAAGGGCGACAGGTGCAGGCCATCTCTGGCAAAGCATCGTGGTCTGTCGATCATGTCATCTCAGGCAGACAGATACTGGATCCCCGTAGAATGACACCAGAAGCTTAGCCAATCATTTTGTCCTTGTACTGTGGTATCATTCTGGGTGATGGCAGAATGCTACTCAGGGCTAGGGTCATACCTTCCTGGGCTACAAGATCTGAGAGCTCCAACATGTCTCTTTTCATGTAGTCCAGGGAGGTACATCTCGGGTCATTCACACCAAACATGGACAATGACAGAGTCATATTTGTATTTGCTGTGGAGTGACCTGAGTGCATGCGTTATGTGGCGGATCCTGGCACCTGACAGGCAGCTAGCAGTAACTTTCTCCTTGTTTAGCGTGGTGAGTGGAACATCAGTGTGCCTGACTATAGAGTCAGTTATGACTAGAGTGTTGGGTACGTTGTTATGCCTTATGGGCTGTGGTTAATTGGCACACTGAGTTTGTGGGCTATGTGTCATTTGGGTTGTATTGGCAGGTGGAGGTTGCATGCGTTTCTGCTTTGGAGGTCTCTGTTGCTTGAGCAGATTTTTATTGAGAGCCTCCACGAATGTAGGTGCATGTTTTGTGTTCCTGTGTGTGTGTTTTGGTGTGTAGGTTTTGAGGGACTATGTGATGAGTGTGGTGTGGTGCAAGTGTTTACCTTCTCCTCTTGACTGTCTAGTCCAGTCTTGGATGAAGAGAGCTTTGCTTCCAGTTTGGCTATACAAGTGCATCTCTCACAGGTTGTAGTGTTGGGTGGTAGGAGGAGAGGGTTGTCTGTGTACATGAGGCAATTGCTGCATTGGCCCAAGATGCCCTGATTCATCAGGTAGACAGGAGAAAACACCAGGAGCTGACCCTTAGACATGCCTCGATAGGTGCTTATTTATTAAGTACTAAAAACTGTTTTCCTCTAGACAAGTGAGGAAAGTTGAGTGCTGTAGTAATTTGTAGGTTATTTAGTGCTTACAATGAGTTCTGAACAAGTGACTATGGCATATGATCATACAGAGTAATAGACCAGTTGTCTACAGGTCAACACCATTTACAGATGCTTAAAAGAGATGTGCTCATATGGAAAATAATTGTTAGCAATTGTGTAGTGATTGAAAAATGCCTACAATCTATGTATAGTAAAGAAGATAGGGTAGAAACAGACAATAAAACTTTGTTTAACATATATTGAGAAGACCATTGTAAAAAAGCACTTCTTAGCATGCAGAGAATGTTACTTAATCTACAGAATTATGATATGAAAGCAAATTACAGACCAGATAATCTGAATTTAGCAGGTATGTTGAGCAGAGTATATGTGCCAAAGAAATGTTTAGAGTTGTTACAAGAATTAGATTGAGTAATACCACTGTAACCACTGACAGGAGAAAGTAAAAATTCTGTAGTTGTCTTCGCACTAGTTTAGGTATCCTGTTAACTGCATGAAGATATAGTGCGAGTCTGGCTTGAGTCTTGTTTATTTGTTGGCATAGATTTGGGTCCCTAGTATGCATGTCTATAGAACCACTAGTTGTGCAAAGAAATTTGAGGTCAAATAGGATTGTGTCTTTCATTGTTTCAGAAATCTTTTAATCCAAAAACAGTAGGAATTAGCCATAGGTGTATGTCAGTGTGACTGGCCAAACGCCCAGATATTTACAATCTTCCATTAGGGTGATGTCTTCCTCACACATTTACCATTAGACCAGTAAAAATGGGAGAAAAGATTGCACCATCTTTAATTTACTGCTGCGGTTCAGGAATTCCATCAGCAGTTTGCTTGTAGAAAGAATTCAGACTTTGTCTCCAGAATGATGAGTTATATACTGGGAATTTTTTAATATTTTTTAAACAGTGGATATAAAAAGTGTACACACCCCTGTTAAAATGACAGGTTTTTGTGGTATAAAAAATGAGACTACAATAAATCGTTTCAAAGCGTTTCCCTCCTTTAATGTGACCTGTAACCTGTACAGTTTAATTAAAAAACAAATATGTTAGGGGAAAAATATAAAAAATTAAAAACGTACAATAACCTGGTTGCATAAGTGCGCACACCTTTAAACTAATCCTTTGTTAAAACACCTTTTGATTTAATTACAGCATTCATTCTTCTTGGGTACAAATCTGCCATCAATTAAAGAGACTCTGATTAAGCCCAAATACAGTTCAGCTGTCTTAGTAGGATTTTCCTGACATTTACTCAGTTGCCTGCTACAGCAAAAGCCATGGTTCGCAAAGATTTTACAAAGCATCAAAGGGATCTCATTGTTGAACGATGTCAGTCAGGAGAAGGGTACTAAAAATGTCCACAGCATTGGATATACCATGGAACACAGTGAAGAGAGTCATCAAAAAGTGAAGAAAATATGGGACAGCAGTGATGTTGCAAAGAACTGGATGTCCTTCCAAAATTGATGAAAAGACAAGATGAAAACTGGTCAGGGAGGCTGCCAAGAGAACTACAGCAACACAGTGAAGGCGCTGCAGGAATTTCTGGCAAGTACTGGTTGTGTACTACATGTGACAACAAACAATCTCCCGTATTCTTCATATGTCTGGACTATGGAGTAGGGTTTCAAGATGGAAGCCTTTTCTTACACAGTAAAACATCCAAGCCCAGCTGAAATTTGCAAAACAATACATCACGTCTCCGAAAAGCATGTAGGAAAATGTGTTATGATCTGATGAGACCAAGGTTGAACTTTTTGGCCACAATTCCAAAAGGTAAGTTTGGTGCAAAAACAACACATTGCTTCACCAAAAGAACACCATCCCCATAGTGATGCATGGTGGTGGCAGTAACATGCTTTGGGGTTGTTTTTCTTCAGCTGGAACTGGGGCTTTAGTCAAGGTGGAGGGAATTATGAACAGTTCCAAATACCAGTCAGTTTTTACTCAAAACCTTCAGGCGTCTGCTAGAAAGCTGAAGATGAAGAGGAATTTCACCTTTCACCTTTCAACATGACAATAACCCCAAGCATACATACAAATCAACAAAAGAATAGCTTCACCAGAAGAAAATTAAAGTTTTGGAATGGCCCAGCCAGAGCCCTGACCTAAATCCAATAGAAAATCAGTGGGGTGACATGAAGAGGGCTGTGCACAAGAGATGTCCTTGCAATCAGACAGATTTGGAGCGCTTTTGCAAGGAAGAGTGGGCAAATATTGCCAAGTATCGGACTCCAAGACAGACTGATGACCAGTCACGAGTGGAGTCCCACAGGGATTGGTCCTGAGTCCTCTCCTGTTTGGCATCTACTTCTTCTCAGAAGTTCAAACCAACACAGAGGGACTCTGCCTGACCATGTTCTCAGACAGCAATAAACTGGGAGCCATTATTAACTCCCCAAGTAATGTAGACATCCTACAGAAAGGCCTCACTGAGACCAGTGACTGGTGTCAAAACCATGGCCTTAAGCTTAATGCCAAAAAATGCATCATCATCCCCTTTGGGGAAAAACTCAGTTCCCACAAATTACCACATTGATGGGAGTCCACTGAGCACTTAAAGCTTTATAAGAGATCTGGGGACACAGGTTGACAGCAGCCTGTCTTTTGACCACCACATTGCCACTGTGGTCAGAAAGCCCTTCTATGTGGCACATCTCATTACCAAGGGTTTTGCATCCAGGAAGAAAGAGGTCATAATTTCTCTCTACTCTTCCCTCATTAGGCCAATCATCGAGTATAATGCCCCATTTGGCATGTACTTCACTAGACACATGCAACAGCTGGAAAGACCACAATAGTACCTCACGAAGAGGATCCTAGGCCTTAAGCACATGTTGTACATGGACAGACTCAAAATAACTCCAGCTATTCTTTGTCTCATATCGTCTACTAAGAGGCCATTTCTGCTTGACTTACAAAGCCATGTCTGACCCAGCTCTGTTAGAAATGCTACATCTAAAGAAATCCCAATTCTTCTGCACCACACATTCCAGAGACCTTAACCTCATTACCACAATCAACAAAACATGCTGGAGGGCAGGTTCATAACCCAGAGACTGCCCATGATCTGGAATAGACTTCCCATACATGTTAAGCAGACCACTTCACTGGCCCTCTTCAAGAGAAATCTTGATGAGTGGATGGGACATGGAAAGTTCACTCTGGAGATCACTCCAGTGGCTCTACTTGATAGAGGCACTGGGAACTAATGTCGGGTGGCACTTTGCCAGAGCACTTCTATGGGCTAGGCTTGTAAAGGCTCCAGGGCCATTAGCCTAGTACACACCTATGAACCTGTAAGTCAAGATGTGCCATGCTGATAGACTCCGACCCAAGAGGACTGAATGTCGTAATTAAATCAAAAGGTGCTTCAATAAAGTATTAGTTTAACGGTATGTATAATTATGCAACCAGCTTATTGTACGTTTTTTATATATTTTTCCCTAACGGATTTGTTTATTTTTCAATTGAATTGTACAGGTTATAGTTTACATTAAAGGTAGGAAAAGTTTTGAAATGATTTATTGTGGTCTCATTTTTTTCATATTACAGAAATCTGGCATTTTAACAGGGGTGTGTACACTTTTTATATCCACTGTATATATTACAATTCTTTCATTGATGTGTGTTATCTGTTACTACCTAGCTTGAGGCTTAGCTCCTGTTCTTTTCAAAGCCCTTTCTACCTCCAGAAGACTATTAACAAGTGTGGCTATTGTAAGCAGATCTGAAGTGCTGCCCCTTTTAAGCGTTTTGTGTGTGTGTGTGTGTGTGTGTGTGTGTGTGTGTGTGTGTGTGTGTGTGTGTGTGTGTGTGTGTGTGTGTTTGTTGGATCCTTGTTTCCAATTTGAAATCTGCAGAGCATAATCTTTCATTAGGCAAAAAACTTTGAATAAAAAGGACCAAATTGTTAGTGGGACCAGTATGACCACTAGCAGTTCCTAGGCCAAGAGTTCCTGTTTCTTTATTATCAATTGTGCTTTCCTCTGTGGTGTCCTTAAAAAAAAGAGGGCAAGAAACAGAAAACAAAAGATAATCACTTGAGAACTGGGCGAGGTATGTAAGGCTTTATTCACCCTGCCAGACTTGTTCTGCCCCAAGGGCTGTGATTACATGGTGATGCTTGCTGGTTTCCCTGGTCTCAAATCCTAAAGCACATTTATTTGTTGATGACAGTTTGGAAGCTGACAACAAGGTATTGGTTTCTGTCACAGGCCAGGCCCCAACTCCTTCAGTTACTATGGCACAGTCAAACTTGATGTCCTGCAAAATGTTGGCTAGAACAGACATTACTGCTGTGGTGGAAAATAAACCTACCCTTTATGTGAATAAGACATAGGCAAGACTGACACCATATTGGTGCCTTCTAGGCAGACCATTCCACCAGGATTTGGAAAAAGGAGTCATGCCCAAAGACAGCTTCCCCAAAGCTAATTGTCCAGCCATATTCTGGTACTGAAAATTTGCCAAGGTGTATATTGCTACAAAGCGAAGTACCAGTGCTTTCCCTCCACAGCAGTGAAGCCCATCATTTTCTGCCTTCATTTCTTAGTGAAATGGAAGTGAGCCCTCTTGCTTGATCTCAATAAGGTGTTAGATTCTGACATTGACAAGGATGAAGTTGATGAATCATCCTGTATTTTCATATCTGAACGGCCCTGATATGTGACATGGTTAAGAAACCACTGTCATATCTCCCACTCCTGCTTGGGGACGTATTCTTCAGAAGGAGAAGCAGCCTCAGGTTCTCAGGTTAGTACTAGGCTAACTGCCCTTATGGGCCATTTTAAGCCCAGCCAATTACTCCATATCAGAATCAAACCCTGCACCTTGTGTTTCTAAGGTAAGCACCTTAACCATTACACCAACCTCCCACCCCTTTAATGAGGGAGCACTTCTGATGGGTCCAAGGAATAATTAGACGTCCACAAAAGGTACATGGATTTCTAGGCATTGACTATCCTAAATCCACCTCCATCCCTCAAATGTTCCATGTATTTCAGAATACCTTTGCAAAACACATCTCTGGAGTTATGTTCAGTCCCCTACATAAAACAGCCACTTTCATAGAATAAATACAAAGGCTATGTTCATATACAAAAGTCTGATAGTAGACCTCGCCAGTCATCTCACTGGCTGCAAGACAAGGTTCAAGACTGGTGCCTCCCAGTAACATATTAGGGAAAGCAAAATTATTGACCATTTTGGCAAAAAAGAAGTGTACTTTTGTAGTTCTGTGGGTCAGGGTTATTAATTGCCAGACTCATATTTTGCAGTATCTAACTGGAATGTTTAAGTTGGTGGGGAAAATAACAGATACTTTTGTGGCTCTGTTTAAAAGCTAAATATTTCAAAATCATTCCGACAGCCCATGCATGCCATAAAATGTGGCTATGATGCATCTTCCATAGTTGATGCTGTTGTCACAGTGTTAAGTAAACATATAAAATGCCATAAAATGTGGGTATGACATCATAAATTCAGCTGCCAGGGCTTCTGCTACTGCTGCTACTTGGAACAGTGCTAAGGAGTTTTGTTTGTCTCTAGATTTAGTCCCTTGTTGAGGACATCAAGGGCAAAATTTTAATGCCAGCTTAAAACATTCTGGTTCTTCAACCCTTCTCTGCAAGAGGTCTTTAAGAAACTAGATGTACAAGGTAAAACTGGGTAAACAGCAGAACAGTTTTTCATCTACATACCCATAAATATAACAGACACTATCCATCTAAATTGTAATGCTTGTACAGGAAGCAGACTAGGACTGGTTAGGATAGACAGAAGAAATACTTTGAAACAGGTAGTTTGAGAGATGTGGAAAGGGGTAATGGCCCTCCACCTTCCCAAAAATTTATCTCCAGACTAGAAATATGGGAAGGACCATTTCTCCCCACCTTCCTAAATCATAGGAAAAATGTTAAGATTGTTTACAACTCTGTGGTTTAAGATGATGTCAGAGTAAGAGAAGATGCTGCAAAGTAGAGTTCCTACCTTTTGGTCTTTCAGAAAGTACGTCAAGTCCCCAATAAACTAACTTTTGGTATGACCAGCTGCTTTATTATGCAGCCGTAGAACACATACCTCACATAGAGAAGACTTGGGATTTATTCAAGGCGTTTTCTACTTCTAAGAAAACACAGGTCTTGGAGTTTCATCCTAGATATTCTCTGAGCAAGTTTCTCAGGGTCAAATAATTAAAGATATTTACCCTACAGGCTCTCTTACCACTGCCAATACCCTAGGCCTTTTTTGATGGGTTGATCATAGGAGGTCATTTACTTTTACATTCCCATTGACCTAAGACTGAAAAGGTCCTAAGACTTTTTATGTACCCTTCATGCTTCAAGGTCACTTCTTTGACCTTTAAAAGATCTCCACTGATCACAAGATATTAATCAGATTTTTGATGTATTTGTTCGCTGGTGGCTCAGGGAATCTGCACCTTACCCATGCCAGTGTGATTATCTCATCCAGACTATCTCTCATGAACAACGTTTGGAGCACTTGAATCAGACTGTTTGTTGCGTGATGAACTTGGGCATCTCCGACAGCCTCGAAAAATGAAACTGCAACCCTGCAAAACCAGGTTATTCCTGGTGGTGCTACTACACCCTGCTCAGTGCAGAGGACTTCTTCCAGAGAAGATGTCAATCTTGTGCTACCTTATCCTGAACTTTGTTGAGAGGGAAACTCTTTATTAGTGGAGGTGCTCAGTTCCTTGTGGTACTTTTGTGAATCTCGTCATGCAGCAGATATAGTAATTCCTCTGAAATCTGTATAGACAGCACATTTTTCCACCCAGTTATTTCCATTGCAGTGCAGCTATCCAAAAGAAGTTTATTTAGTGGATAAAATTGATGCAAAATAACCTCAGGATGAGCTTGATCACCACCAGAAGGCACCTAGCCTGTGATGAGAATTGCCCCAGACTAAGCCTGAGAAGCCCCATACTGAATGCCTTAAACTACAAGGGCAATGGGACCCAAATACATGACAACCATGTCAATAAAAAATGAAGTACTTCACCGTGATCTGTGCCCTTCAGGTGTTCAAAGACTCCTGGACATCAGACAGACCAACAGCAGTCATGAACATCAGAGTGATATGGTACATCAAGAAACAAATGGCACTCACTTTGAACAATTTTGTAGGTTAGACATGCAAGCATGGAACTTGGCATTACAATATGGCCTTTCCCTAAAAGCAGTTTGTATTACTTCAGAGAGCAACCAGTAGCCAGCCTATTGAGCAGATTCTCAGCAAGTCCACATGACTGAACATTGAATTATAAAGTCTTCAGACACATTGTTTGGACCTGAGGAACCTCTTGGGTAGACATGTTTGTGGCCCCCTCCACAACTGTCGGATCAAGAAATTCTGTTCCATGTTCCTGTACCAGGAATCCTGGGCCATAAATACCTCCCCAGTCATCTGGAAAAAGGATCTAGAGTATGTCTTTTGCTACAGTACCTCTCTTGCTAAAAGTGCTAGTGGAAGCAAGAGAAGAGAAGGGCCAGTGTCATTTTAATAAACCTCCTCTGGGCCTAGGTAATCATGGTTCTCCCTCAGTCTATACATTCCAAAGAAAACAGCCTGTGTGTCTTCCTTAACCTTGCACCCTGCATACTCTGCAAGGGGATACATTAGTGCATACAAATACTCTTGGCTATAGTAAAATGTTTAATGGCTCATCTAGACAGTCTGGAGGATGGGTTCACAATCCCAAACTGGGAAAACTTTTATGCAGTAATACCAGGTTTCCCACCTTCTTTACAGATGCCATATGACTACTGTCTTGATTGCCAAACTTTTCATTAAAGGTTCATTTTAGGCCTCCCGTAAAGTTAGTGACACTAGCCACAAACATGACCTTTGCATTTTGCAAAAATGACTCTTCCACTTTTTTAAACCGGCTACAGACTGCACAATAAAATTAGTCTCCTGGAAGACCTCAAAACAAATGCAAAACCATTTCCTGGTTGTGCACAAATAGTATCGAACACCTAATGATCATTATTAATTAATATCATCACCCATAAAATCTTTTTATAAAATCTGTAGTTTACCTTATTGTATACATTGAAAGTAAAAACAAAAATGAAAACTCCAGCAAAGCTAGAACTTCCATTGAGTGACCTCCCAAACCTCGTATATCAGAGGCACATGGGATATATGCAAATGAACATTATGAACATCAGGTGTTTCAGCTCAATGGCAATTCTGAATGCCCATGACTTGTTTCATCGTTTTAATGGACAATTTCAGGCCAATAAAGTCAAACCCCACTAGCTGTGGATATGCATATTTCGGCCTTGTTATGACCTCGTCAGCACAGCACAAGCAGAGTGTTTGCTAAGCATTAGAAACACAGGGCTGTTATACCCAGCTGATGTCCATTATCATTAGGGTCACTGCAAAAATATCCCAAACAACAAACTAAAACAATGAGTGAGAAGGTCACTTAAAAACCAATCAGTAAAAACAAAAATGAAAACTCCAGCAAAGCTTGAACTTCCACTGAGTGCCCTCCCAAACCTCTTGTATCAGAGGCACATGGGATATCTGCAGATGAACCTTATGAACATCAGGTGTTTCAGCTTAATAAAAATTCTGAATGCCCATGACTTGTTTCGTCATTTTAATGGACAATTTCAGTTTTCTCCAAGACGGTAAATGAAATCTGCTAAAGTTCAAGTAGTCAGAACAATTTTTTTGCTTTACAAAACTCCTAGCAACCAGTTTCCACCTCAGGGATATAATAGGACTTAGAGTTGCCTTGTGAGACTGGGTCAGTAAAGTGGTCAAGTAGCTACTTGATGGTCAGATGAGGAAAAAGAGGCAAAAAAAATCTCACTGAGAAAGAGCAGTAGCAAAAGCTTACGAAGCAAATTACATAATTAAGATACATTACCAATGCCTGAAAAAATAGCAGAACATAAAAGAATAGTACTGTGATAGAAACTACAGAAGACTTACCAGATGAACTAGTTGGAGACAATGTAAGAGTATATGAAACATCAGACATTTCACATGCTGAAGCTAATATTGAGTTGAAGTAGCTGAAACGGGATCATTTTTTATTCGTGGGAATGATGGAGGCTGCCTAGTGGGAATCATAGGCCTTTATACAATACAGGTATTTCAATGTCTGTAGAAGTGCAGCCAGAATGATCTTTGCCTGTACTTTCACACAAGAATAGAGACTGCAAGAACCATGAGAACAAAGAGTTGTAGAGAGGGGCTGTTGAAGTTGCATCTAAAAGTAAAGCTGTAGTGCAGCAAGTTCAGCTTTAAAAGGATTCTCAGAAGTCAAGAGAGAACTGTCAAGTTAGGTATTTCAGATATGTAAGATCAGTGAACAAAACAAGATGCATAGCTACACAGTTGAACATGATTCTAAGGGCAGAAAAGTTAAATTTATTAAAATGCTGTTGAATCTGTACAATAGTATTAAGTGACATAAAAAGTATGTGATATGCTTACTATGGTGTTAAGGTAATTTAAAATACAAATTAATGCATGCTACTTCACAGACTATGTTGCATCTGACAAACACTAGATACTGTATTTCAGAATTAAGTGTACTTTATTTACAATGTTTTACTTAGTTAGCTTTCTCCCTCCTCTTCCCCTCTCCCAAGTATTTTTCCAAACATTAATGACATGAAGTAGGGCATATGCTTTAGAGTCCCCTACAAGTCAAAAATGTACAATATTTCCAGATTTTCTTGTTCTGTCATGTTTCACAAATATAATTATTGGTATGTAATCCCACATTTGTCAGTTACCAAAATACTGGCTTTATTCCTGTTCAACTCCATCTCCTAAATCTTGTCGTTGTTTCATTTTCACTGTATGCTGTCGATTCTTCTAGTCAACTCTTGTGCTTTTTTCCTTTTCTCAAGCATTTTCCATTGAAACATTGGAAACGATTTCACTGACACAGTCTGTCTGTGGTCTTTATTACCAGAAGAACAAGAAGAAGAATCTCCAGTTTCATAACTCACTTTTTGTTGGACAAACTTTGGCATTTCCTCCTTAGCATGTACTGCATCAAAAATGATGTCCCTCCAGGAAATTATATTTTGAAGATAGCTGTGTAAAGCAGTTTGAATCTCACACCTGCTTCTTGACATTCCCTGAATAGTGGAATAAATTTACTCCTCTTATGCCTGGTTTACAGTGATTAATCATTCTCCTCAAACATTCTGCTGTCTCCCACTTTTAGTACTTTGTCCTTCTCCAACAGTTTTGTCAGAATCAACTCCTCCTGCTGGTAGAATTGCATTTTTACTAATAAAGGACTAGGATGCTTTCTCATAGCCAGGTTTGGAGCATACACATGATGTGCCCTTTCAATTAACAACTCCTGCTGTGGAATACAAGTCCAGTTGCTTATTTGTTCTTTCGTAAAATTAATACAGTGGGTTCTTTCCGGTTTCTCTGGTACACCAGAAAATCTCAGGTTTTCCCTTCATGCTCTGTCCTCTAAATGTATTATTTTTGAAACATCTCTTCTTGAGCAGTCTCATAATCATTCAGCTTTTTTGTCATTTTACCCTGTTTTTGCAGTTTTATCACCTCATCTGAATATCTGTTTAAAGTGTCTTCTATTTTTTCGAGCCTTTTGTTATTTGAGTTGATATATACCCCTTCAGTGTTTCATTTACTTTAATCAGGTCTGTGTGCAGTTGTCTTATACTTTCCTCTAGGTTACTGGAAGTCATGTCTTGAGTTGCAGTGCTTTTTGCTGAACAGCTGCAGTACTCTTCCCAGTCAGTGTTTTTCCTCACCTTTTGTAGCTGATTTTCTTTCAGGTCCTCTCTGGTTTTTTTTTGGCATCCAAGCAGTGCACTAACTAGCCAGTTGTAGAAATTTATCCAAAAATACAAGTCCACTGAGTTTCTTTTCTCACACTGGGAGAGCTAGAATTAAGTGTGTGTTCAATGTGCAACCATCTTGGAAGTCCTACATTGTAATAAACTAAAAAATATTTAAAAAGAAAAGTATTCAAGCAACCCAGAATATAGTTTATTACTTAGTTTGTCATAGCAATTCTTGTCTGTCTTTTGTAGGGTATTGCTTCATACACAAGTACAGTTTACAGTTTTTTCCAGAGTCCATAGTTTTGCTTTCCAAGTCCCTTTTCCAGGAAGGCAAAGATCTATTTTATGTCTCGTATAGGTCTCAACCTTTGTGTTTCTTTAAATTGCTCCCTCTCACTTGAGAAGCAACCATCTTTGCCCCTCCTTTTTTATAGGAAGGGAATGATGTCTACTTCACTTGCGACGGGTGTGGATCATCTTCTTAGACTGCAGCATCACAGACCCCAAAATGGTTACTGTGGAGTATTATGTCACAACACCCCCATCTCAGACATTTGAGAGTGAGCAACATATTCGTCTTGGCTGGCCCACAACTTCAGTGGCAGTGTGTTAATTCTTCTTCATCTGTCTCAAACCCCATCTGACAATGTGTCCAATCTTGAAATAGGCATAGCATCTGAATAGCTTCATGCCATCGCCAGACATTATCTTGGACATCTGTCACTGGCCTGCCAGGCTAGTTAATGCTTAAAACAAAAAAATAACTACATCACTTTAGACATAGGAACAAGTACATTAATAGAAAAAAAAAACAACCATATTAACATGTGGCATATTCATGCATTATACATTGCATATGTTTTCTTTATTTTTTAACAACTGTTCACTTCAGCATTACATAAACTGCTCAATTCATACCTTCTCTTAGATGTCACTCCTCCTCCTCCTCCTGAACATTATTCTGCATCTATTGTGCCCACAAATTCCATTTCCCTTTTCTTAAAGATCCAATGTCTAGTTATTTTATATGCTTTACAATATTCAGTATTTTAGTTAAAGTTGGTTTCATTTTTGATTTCTATTTTTTAGTAATTACTTTTTTCATAGACAATAGCATTAAAGTTGTCAAGGCTTTACTTTGTATAGGCAGTGGAGATCCTGTGTCCCAGCTCAAAGGAATCATTTCCTTATTTACAGCCATTTACTGTCCCAGCATGTATGATAGAGTACTGTGTAGAGAATTTTGCAAATCTGCCAATTCATTACATTCCCAAAAAACATGCTCCTAGTTGCCTGTTTTTTTCATCACACCTCTGGTGTTTGCTATCTGCTTGAGGAAAATTCTGTGAAGTCTGTCTGGGCTGTAATACCTGTGCAAAAACTTTCAACAAAAATCCTGAACCTTTTTTGATTTTGAATACTTGGGGACCATACAGATATCCTCCTATTGCACCTTTGTAAATTATCTTTCCAGTCTCTTTTCCCAATATTTTCTAGTATCCTTTGATTCTTGTAGGTATAGTTATCCTGTGGTACTTTGTGTGCACTCATTATTCATTTTTAACAGCAATTTATGTTGTAGGCTCAATTAGAAACTCTTCTGGTGATGATATTTCACATAGTATTCTCCTATCCCTTTCTTTTTGCCTATACTCTTATCAGTCTTTAGGGAAAGCAATCTCTGACCTACAGTCACACCGGTCTTATTCCACTCATCACTTTTCTCTCTCTAGTTATTTGCTCCCAATACTTTGGTTTCTTTGCTGATTTTCTCCAGTAAATTCCAACCCAGTCTTGCGTATTTTCTATACCCCTATTTGCTGTTATCCTCCTTGATAAAATCACTTTTCTCCCTTCCAGTGTTGGCTTTGTTCTAAGAGTCATAAAACCAGATAAAAAGAAAAATAAACTGAGAAACAACTAAGAAATGGACAAACGAGTAGCAAAACTGCCCAAGACAGCAAGTTTAATCTTGTTTAATTTGTTCTAAGAGTACTTTATGAAACTTTGTAAATCTAATATTTTGTATAATAGTTGTTCTTTTTTAAAGATCTGAATCCAAAATTCTACAATGTCCTTATTTCTTAAATTCTCCCCACCATTTCTTAGTCTCATTCGATTTTGATTTCTTTTGCTTTGTGTATATGTGTTTGTGTGTGTGTGTGTGTGTGTGTGTGTGTGTGTGTGTGTGTATATATATATAGATATATAGATATATAGATATATATATAGATATATATATATAGATATATATATATATATATATATATATCTATGCATACATACATATATAAATGTCTCAACCGCATAGCTCTATAGCATCATTTCAAAAATATTAAATCATCTTGTTCTATGGGGAGAATCAGCTTATCCCTCTTAACTTTTATCCTCTTCCATTCATAAATAAATCCCTTCAGCACCTTATTAATTGTTCTCCACAATTTCTCTTCCGATTGATAAGAAATTTGCCTTACCTACATAGAAAAAAATGCCTTACCTATGTATAAAACCAATAGGATTAAAACATTTTCACTGCTTGAATCATACTGTCCGTATCCATAATCAAAGTATTACAGTTTTCTAGTTTTTGTATTATCTTTTGTTTAGTCTCTTCCCACATATCCTTAGCTGCCATAACTTTTTAATCCATGCATCTAACTAGCTCATCTTATCACATCTCCATTAATTTAGGTATTGCCAAGCCAATTCATGTGTGAGTGCATAGTTTACCACTACAGCCCTTGTTAAATCTTTATTAATTTTATACCTCGAAAAGACTTAAAACTTTCTCAAATTTTCCATAACACCAAAAATGTCCTTTTTGGATTTAAGTACAAAATAATACCATCTGCAAATAAAGCTAAATGTTCTTGATTACCATACAAAGTATGCCTTTGAAATTGTGAGCCCCGTATTTTCTTTGCCAGTAGCTCTAATATAAAGCAAATAACAGAGGAGTGAGGATAGCCCTATCTAGTTCCTTTCTTCAAGCACAGTTTATCAGAGAGGAGCCCTTCAACCCTTCATATATTCTCCCAGTTACCTCTATTATTCTGTCAGGGAATGCAAATGCTTTTATCGTCTTAATTATAAAATCCCAGCTGACTCTACTGGATGCATTCTCTGCATCAAGACCCACCAACAGAGATATTTCCTTACATTCTGCTGCCTACTGGACCATCATTATTCTGTTAATGTTGTGAAATGTTTGCATTTCCCTCCACAAAAAACACATAGTTGCATATCCTTCAGTTCTGGCAACATTTTTGCCATTGGTCTTTGCTAGTAGAAACACAGTTTATTTAATTTTTTTTTTTAATTTAACATTTTGTTGACCGGGAATGTCCGACTAGGTTCCACAGAGCCTGTTTTCAGCGGAGGCCCGGGGAGAAATGCTCCAGATGCATGTCTTTGGAATGTGGGAGGAAACTGGAGTACCCGGAGGAAACCCACGCAAACACAGGGAGAACATGCAAACTCCACACAGAAGGCACCCCAGCCGAGAATTGAACTGGAGAACCTCTTGCTGTGAGGTGACAACGTTAACCGCTGCACCACTGTGCCGCAGTTTGTAGTCATGATTTTAAATTGAATTGGATTTACATGAAGCTGGGTCTGAAAGGTCTACTTTCTTTGGGTAATATAGCTACCACAAGGTTTTTCCAAGATACAGGTGCCCCTCCCCCCTTCCCTCCTAACTTCCAGACATCTACAGGAATACTGTCTGCTCATGGAGATGTTCCCATTGATTATACATCACTGTTTTTATCTCATCTAAACTCTTTCTGCCTTCATTATTAATTGTTCAGCCCCATCTCCCTCTAACTGTAGCACAATTAAGTCTTCTGTAAGTACTTTCATTTGTGTCTTTTTGGGGTTTCCACATTTTGGTGCTTTATACAAATTTTCAGAAATATCTCTTAATACCTCTATAGAATCTGTCATTTTTCTTATGTCATAGGATCCCTAAATTTAGTGAAAACCCTTTCTATGTTCTGTTGTCTAACTCATTACTAAAAGTTTTTGTGCTCTGGACTTATCAAAAATAGCAGTCTTTCTAAACTTTTGCATATAGGCAGCCCTCGGGTTAAGGATAAGATACGTTTCTTTAGTCTGTCCTTATGTCAAATTTGTATGCAAGTCTAAACACGTACATATGTTTCTTATTAAATGTCACTTAGTGAAATGTTTGCCACAGTCTAGTATTTATTTTACTTTTCTTTGCATACAAAACACTTTAGAAACATGCCCAAACAAAAAAATCTTAAGCATAATACTGTGTACTGTAGTAATAATACTGTAAGTAGAGTGTAATAACACTATATAATAGTGCATAAAAATGCTATACAGTATAGTACAGTACAGTAAAACGTTCCATACAAAAATATGTTAAACTTGCCTCTTTTTAAGCTTCAATTCACATTTCTGTACTACAGGCATCACCCACGAATGTTTTCCTCTCTTTCCTGTACTTTCAGACCTCTCCCAGACCTCCTACTGTCACCTAGACCCTAGTGAACCACAGTGTCATTTGCCCATGCTACTGTACAGTACAGTAACTGCTTCAATACTGTACTGCACAAGACAGTGGTCTTGACCAGTCAGATCTCCGACACAGTGATCTCTTAACCAATTGGATTTCTTGTTCCCCGTGAAGGTGGAAGTAAGTGCTCTAACAAGGCATGCGAGCAACTTCATGAACAGAGAAAATGGGGAAAAGGAAAGTACAACATAATTCTTCATTTTCAAGGTAAGAGTTGGGCAACTTTAAGGATTTTTATTTATTTTCACATTATTTCCAACATTGCAGCAGCTTGTTCGTATCTGTGGGTTGTTTGCATGTCGGATGTCTGTAACCCGGGGACTGCCTATATTATCTAAATTCTCCCTTGTTTTCCCCTTTAACACTGTGCAATTGTTTCTCCTCTTCTGTTAGTTTCACCTTATTCTGCGATAATTTATCATCTGTCAGCCCTCTACATTTCTATTACTTATTTCCCATATCTTTCTTTTTTATTTCTACCCTATTATTAAACTCAGATTTTTATTTTATCCCACTCACTAGCAATGCCTTTTGAAGGCATTTATATATTCATAATAATGCTCAAGTAATTTCAACTGCCCATTCCTTAAACACCTCTCTTTTTAACAAGCAAGTAAAAAAGCATCAGTTTTCCATTTTTTTATTCACTACCCTGCATCTATGTCTTCATTTTTTATCAGCACGTGATATGAAATAGTTATTGGATGCATTACAAAGCTTTCCATTAAATACACATGCTCTTGTGAAATATTCTATTCGGTCAAGCCCAGTATAGTACCTTGGAGAATACTGTGTAAATTCTAGTGAATTCACGTCTTCCATACCAAATACTTTCATTTATTTCTTTAGAAATCGATCTAACCTTTTTGTTGCATTTTTTCCCTTCTAGGTCCCTCTTTTACATGCTCACTATTGCAAATCAAGTGTCCAGTCTAAACCTGTAAATAACCTTGCCTGCTTAAAGTTTCTCCCAAAAAGTTTAAAGCTGCATAATAGCAGTTTTGGGGGAATATAAATGTATGTCCTTCCCAATAGCCCCTTGCTACCACAAATCTACCATTATTGTCTTCTCTTTTCTTCTGTTGCTATTGGAACCACTCTAGTAATCAGTTTTATTACTCCCCTTCTCCTTTGTCCATGATATTTCTCTGAATGTCCATCATGAAATCCTTTCTTTGTCAAATGTACATGCTCATTTCTATCCAGATATGTCAAATGTAACATTTGCACTCTACATTTCTTACTATAAATCAGCACTACTTTTTGTCAATACCTGCAAGGCCATTTACATTCCATGGTAATATCAACAGAATAGGCGTTATAAGAGACAGCTATTATTCCCAGCTGTTGTACATGACATGTCTTTTGAATGTGCATTCATAAATGTTGGCATACATGCGCACGCAAGTGTTTGACAGGCTGATCTTTTAAGCAGTTGCTTCTTCTTGTTTAGACACATTTTCAAGATTTTGTTTGCTTCAATGAAGACACTCAAACAACAAATTAACTGCATTTTCAAGAACCCCCATTCTTTCTAACTTAGAACACACGTAAAAACTATATACATTTTCAACAGTTGAAGTTTACTCCTCCAGATAGGAGCAGTTGCCCCAAATCAATTGCACTCACAGGTACCACCTAAAATTGCACTAATCTAAAATTAAGGTTATCCATTATAAAGCACATGTTACAGCCTGTGTTCCCACTTAAAACTGATCCCTTTCCAGATGTGAGAAACAGCTTCCATGCTTTCAGTAAACATAAAATTGTACCTTAAGAAAAAATACACTGGCTGCCTTTAAATAAACTAAGTTGTTTGCTGTTCTATTAAACCATTAAAGTGTTAAGAGTAATAGGAAGGCTGCTCCTTATTCACTTCTCACAGTATCAAACTTTATTTTTTTACTGAACTGCTTGCTACTATACCTTTAAATATTATATTTGTCTGAGCAAAAAGTGCTCAGAACTCCCAAGATTAATTGCTTGCATCTGCAGACAGCTTGTCTGCAACGAAAAACAGCAATGAGAAAAAAAAAACAGCTAACAATTTTGCATATAAATTAAATAATAATCATAAAATTCTACTCAGAACACAATGTAGAGATTCCTCTGGCTAACTGTCAACACTTGTAGACTTCTTGTTGCCCACTGAGAACATTTGCTAATGCAAAAAAACACAATAATAACTTTGCAGATGCAAGAGACATACCATTGCCATGCGTTTCATCAGTTTGTTTTATTTCTCAAGGTTATTTGCTTAAAAAGAACCCTTGTTTGCAGTTTAACCCAAGGACATTAATCAAGGCATCCGTCTTTGTAAAAACAGATGAAATTGCTATCTTAGTTCTGCATATATCAGTACACTATTACACCCATTCCAACAATATTATATTTACTTAACTTGCTTCTGACCAGCCTTTGTTTTGTTACTATATAAAGCACATCTTAAACTAAAAAGTACTTAATGGCTTTAACATCTTTAACTCACTACATATTATGTAAATCTGCTGTACAGTGTAGCATGAAGTTTACATCTTGACATTGTTTAAGCAAATATCAATAAGAACACAACTTGTTTTGCTTGCAGTTACTTTCTCATTCCCTTCAATGTCCTTCAAAACATTGACATAACATAACATGAGGTATATACTTTACAAAGTCAACAAAATTCCAGTCGTTCTACACCACTTTTTTTTTGCAAAGCCATGTTTCACACATCTATTCATATATCCATTGAGATTGATGCTTTATAGTCCCCCATTTATTCAGTAATTTCAGTGCTGCTGGTCTCCCTAATCATCTCCATCCTTCTGTGCTAGTCTCTGTTTCAAGTCCAAGGTATATTTGATTCTTCTAGTCAGCTCCTGTGTTTTTGTTTTTCAAGCATTTTCTTTGGAACAATGGAAAATGTTTGACTGGCAAAGTCTTGCCGTGGGCATTTTTCTCAGAAGAATGAGAAGCAGAGTCCCCTTCTGCTCACTGGCTCAGTCTTTGTTAGATGAGCATTTTTATTTCCCCTTAACTTGTTCTACATCAAAAATGTCTTTGATCCTCCAGGAAAAAAATGTTCTGAAGACCACTGGATACTGCAGCTTGAATCTCACACCTGCTTCTCGACATTCCCTGATCAACGGGATAAACTTGATTCTCTTCTGCTTGGTGTGTAGTGAGACATCGTTTTCCACAAACATGCTGTATCCAATTTTTAATACTTGTCCTTTCTGCTACAGTTTTGTTAGGATAAGTCTTTATGCTGGAATTAGTGTACCTTTACTAATAAAATTCTTGGCTGCTTTCTCATGACTAGATTTGGAGCATATGTCTGATGCGCCTCTTCAAGTAATAAATCCTGCTGTGGAACATCAGTCCAGTTGTCTATTTGTACTTTCATAAAATTAATATTGTCTGATCATTTCAGTTTCTCCAGTACAGCAGAAAATCTCATGTTTTCTCCAATGCAGTCTGTCTTCTGACTGTATTATGTTTTGCAGTATTCTTCTCAGCCATAGTTTTCTTTCTCCTTTTCTGAATGATTCTCTCTTGGCTTTTCCCAGTGTCTTCTTTGCTGGCATCAAGGCAGTCTTATTACTAGCCAGTGACCAAATTTTACCAAACTGACAGGTTCAATGGCCTTTTTCTCAGTTTTTCACACTAGTGAAGCTGAAATCAACCTGTTGATCACTATGCAGCCATCACTGAAGTAGGCACTTTAATGATTTTATTAAAAAAGTCAGAATACTGACTTGGGTTTTGTTTCTGTTGGCATCTTTCGAAGCATTTCATGAGTCAGATAACAGATCTTGGTCATTCACAGTACAAAATATTTACTCATCGGGCTTCATTTTATCCACATTTGCTGTGCTGCAGACTCCAGTAGCCTGCTGCTGTATTGTTTCTGCTGAGCATTCACATTTTCATAGGCTTACCTCCCATGTTGTCATAAGGTTCAGAAAGTGTTGATCATATTTTATCTGAGTTACCACATGATGCTGAAGCACTCCCTGTTTTTGCTTGTTTTATATCATCTGAGTTACCATAAGATGCTGACGCACTCCCTGTTTTTGCTTGTTTTATATTAAAGGTTTATCTTTTAAGGTACTATCAGTTTCTGTTGCTTGACCTGTTTTAGGTTTTCTACTGGTACTAATTTTTGCTCATTTATAGAGTTTTCTTTTACATCAGAAATAAGTGTGGGTTTTAACTATACTTATTCAATATTAAATGTGCTTCATGTACTCTGTGAACTCCTAGTTTGACTTGGGTTTGTTTATACAGGTTGTGTGTCTGTAGCTGCTGTGATTCACCAGCATGCTAGATTGCTCTTCACTACAGTTTGTTCCAGTTGCTCTTGTGGCTTTCATACCTTAATAATTTTCCTTTCTGTCTCTTTGGTGTTCCCTATATTAGTTAGCTGTCTCAGCTTCAGAAGGTTAGTGTGAGGATCTTCTGTTAGCAAAAGTTAAGTTTCCTTTTGCAGATTCGTTACAGCAATATGACTTTCTTGCATCAGCTCCACATGCAAGGATTGGCAGACATTTTAAATTATTGTTAGCTTTCTCCAAAGATTTCGTTTGGATTTTATTTTCAGCTTGCATTTAGCATGAGAGAAGAATCAGTATGTGCATCCATTTTGCAACATGGATTTATCTGTTCTGAGTACAGCATATTAATTAGGTTTTCATTCTTTTGTGTTGTTGTTCCAGATTCAGGTTGTGTTGGTTAAGTACATTTAAGTTATTGTCATTGCATCCCTGCATTTCTTTATATAAACCCCATTTGATTTCCTCTATTAGTTCCACCTGTTTTTCATTTACATTTCAGGTATCTCTTTTTGTACAGGCTGGGTCAAGTTTATTGTTGTGAACATTGTTTTGCGTACTTTACCTACAGTTCTTGTCTTTGTTCTCAAGTTTCTTGAGTTACCTTAGTAACACATTGTCAACTAGCACATTCTGATATTTAGCTGTTACATCAAGCATGGCTTTGTTCATCTTTTGAAGTTTCTGCCATGATCTTCCTTCTCACTCTGTAAACATACATGGTCAGCTTAGACCTGAAACTGGCTTCTGTTTGGCTTTCAAGTTCAAACATCAGGTTATTCTGTTTTTCCATTTTGGCTTGTGGTGTCACTTGACTTAGTACTTTCCAATTTACATTTATGTTTCAGTGTTCCACTTGCAAAGAAAGTTCAGAGAGTCTTTTGAACAAGTCAACAAAGTTGTCTTTTTATTTTGACATTTCTTTTCCTGGTCAAGGTCAGTCAACAGCCTTGTTAAACTCTTTTATATTTACTTTCAATAAAAATGTATTTCACCATTGCTGTTAATTCATTCTGTGTAATGTCTCCTCTGGCTGCCTTAACATTCCTACACTGTCAGTAAATGTCCAGACTTCATCTTGCAGAGTTGTACAGTGCTGAAAGTCTCTCTCATATTCTTTCTCTTGTTCTTGTTTATTCCTTTGTTGCATAACCTGATTTCTATAAGGACCTAACTGTCTTGCCTTCTGTACAAGTTCTTTTTTTTTAATATCATCTTATTTGCAAACTAAGGTCTGATGATATAATTTTTCATTCATTCTTCACAAATGGGTTTGGATCTGACCTTTGAATCTGAATTGCCTGCTTTTTATAGCTTTTGGATACTGAGAACTCTCAAGCTTCTCCCTTACCCATAATGCCCTAGTCCCCCTCAGTACCTCTGATCTCGTTTGCCGCCTTTCCATACGGACATGATTACTGTTGGCTCTTGAGCTTTATTATTGGTTTGTGAGTAAAGTTGTATAGAATCTTTCTATATATTTCTCCCTTATCCTTTCTACACTTACCTGTGTAATATTACCATTAGTACTCTCTTTTTTTCTTTATACCCTTGCGGTAGCTCCTTCAGTTAACATTGTTGATCATTTTTCACTTTATTTCTTTTCCTTATATAAAAAAAAGGGGGGGGGTTCCTTTATTTTTGCTAGTGCAGTTCTTTTCCGAATGGCTGATAAACCATTAGGACTTAAGAAAAGGTAAGGCCTGTGGCCACAAAATTCCTATGTCAGATGCACATGATCCTTGTGTGTACTGTTTAGGCTTAGCTCATTTTAATGAGTCCTGTGACATATACAAGGCCCTTAAACCTCAGGCCTTAGTAGACTGTAAAAAATTATTTTAAAGGTTTGCTTCTGATGACCTTTTCTGAGACTATATCTGGGGCTCAAACCCCCAAGAAAATAGAGAAAAAGGAAGTCAAGAAGCGTTCTTCGCACCCTTCCAGATCCTCTACTCCGAGCTAAGATCCTACAGCAGAATCACCTCTTAAGGTATGCAAAAAATGATCAGATCCTTTTTTGTCGGATTCGAAGTCTCAGCCATTAGATCTGACAGTTTCTGATACCAAATCTGCATTATCTGATCTGACACACTCTGAGCAAAAGAAGCTTCCTTGGACCCGATATGCATCTTTTCTGGATCCAGTACCTTCCCATCTTCCATCATCTTTCTTAGAAAGACACCACCATTCTAGGACTCCTTCAGTTGCCTCATCTTCCCATTCTTCCAAGAGTCTGACAGAGACAGATGTGGATAGAATGATGAGATTTTAGTCAACAAATATTCAGATGGGAGTTCTCCCAGCTCCTACCTCCTCAGGTCCAGAGACCTTTACTAGTACTACTCTGCCTGTTTTGGCTTTTTCTCTGGCCTTTGGTTTTGAACCACTTGGATCCGAGATTTCTGGAGCTGTCCTTGTTGGATCCAAAGACTGCTGTATCTTCCACTCAGACAGCTTCTTTGAGTTGATCAGCTCTGACTTTGTCGGAGCCAGGTGACTCTTGGAGCTGTAGTGTCTTTGCCGGATCTGAGGTGTTGAATTTGACTCCAAAGTTGTAAGACCCATCTGTGCCCCTCAGAGCCCTGGCATTGGACAGCTCAGCTCTGACCTCTGCTTTGAGTCAGATGGAGCTGAAAGTCCAGAAGCATGTCTTCACAGCACCATCAGACTTTTTCTCTCCAGAGCAATCTGCTTTTGAGGTATTAGAGAGAGTTTTCTCTGTGTCTAGAGGAAGGATGATTCCTTCCCCCTCATATCTTGCTTACCAAAACCCATCTGTCTTTGTTTCTTGAGCCTCAGCATTTTACTCCACAGGGACAGCCAATCCAAAGTCTCCAGGCTACACAGCAAGGTATATTTATATCTTCTGATACTACTTCAGAACACCCCACTGAGGAAGTCTCTAAGAAGAGAAAGTGCAAAAGGACTCCCCCTCAAGAGTCAGTCACAGAAGATACTGATTTTGATGAGGGGGAAGGGTCCTCAAGATCACCACCTGATGACATCTCCTTTGGAGGCACCTTGGAGATCCTCAAGCAAAGGGGTGGCTGCTCTACCAACAACCCTTCCAAGTGGAATTAGTATTCCTGGAAGCCTTTGGAGTTGGCCCATCTACCGCTTGTGTGACCCCACCTGCCGATAAGCTCATTGGTTTGATCTCTCGGCAGGTGTGGAAGGAACCCGACTCTGCTGAACTGATCCCTAAGAGACCAGACATGATCCTGGCACCACCAAAAGGTGGCGGCCACAAAGAATGAACTCACAGAACAGAGTTCCTCTATTCATCCACCTAACATGGCGTCTATGGCACTGGACAGTCAGGAAGTGTGTATATGCATCAGTGACTTTTACACTTAGGTCGCTGAAGTATTTGGCACACTTCACTAGGTTTCAAAGATATTTGATTAAGGAACTCTCCAAATCCCTCTCCATTACCATTACTCCTGAGGCAGAGACCTTTATTGCCCCACAGTTGGCTACCCTACAGTCCATTTCAAATTCATCAATGAGGCTCATTTGACATGCAGCTGAAAGTAACTCGGGGGGGGGGGGGGTTCAGGCATTTCCATTAGGAGACATGCCTGGATGGGTCTGTGTGATTTCACGGAGTCCTTCAAGTCCTCATTCATCATTGCTTCCTTTGACAGAAATTCTTTGTTTGGTCCCAAGGTTAAAGACACACTACACAGATGTGAGCAAGATGGTAAGACCCTGTCTGCAGTGGTTGTATTTTTTTCGACTCCTCAAAGAACCTCTACTAGAAATCAGCGAGGTGGTTCAGAATGTCCCAGGGTCCTTTCCATGATCCATGAGGAGATAGTTCCCCCAACAGAAGAGGAGGAGGACTCTACAGAAAATGCCTCTCATGCAGCAGAGGAGGCTTGCAGAACCAAGGAACTAGGGACACATTCTCTGACAGATCCTACCAACGCTCCTGAAAGAGGAGGCCTGATTGTCCACTTCTGGAGGCAGTCCTGGATCATCTATCCCTGCACCAGATAGCCTGACTAGAAATTATAAAAGATGCATGGGTGCAGAGGATTATTTCCTAAGGTTATATAATACCATTTTCTCTTCCTTCCCCTTCACAGTAAACAAAATTCTCATGTTCCACTCAGTCAGAGAAAAGATGCAGCCCAAGAAATAGAAAGTCAGAGGAAAGAAGCAGCACAAGAAATAAAAAAGTTGCTAGAAAAAGAGTCATCCAAGAGGTCCTCCCAGAACAAAGAGAATCTGGAATCTACTGAAGTTACTTTTTAGTGCCAGAGAATACAGGACTGGAGACCAATTCTAGATCTCAGCATTCTGAACAAATCAGTTCAGTACATGAAGTTCTGGACGGTCACGGTACAGTCCATTTTGTCTTTCCTGCACTAGGACAACTGAATGTACTTAGTAGATCTTCAGGATGCATACTATCACATAAAAGTGAACAGATGATTCAAAAGTTACCCATGCTTACATCTGGAAACCAGACATTACCATTTCAGAGCTCTGCCCTTTGGCCTTGTTACAGCCCCCAGGGTGTTCACCAAATGCATGGCAGTAGTAGCAGCCCATTTCAGACTGCATGGATTCCGGTTGTTTCCTTAGTTGGATGACTGGCTTATAACTGTTACGACCTGGCATTTACTGATAAAAGCACAAGATTATGCACTCTAACTGTGCTACCACCTGGGAATTACCATCAATCAAAAGAAATCCCAGCTAGAACCTTATTAGAGTTCGTAGGAGCTCAGTTCAATACGGTATTAGTGACAGCCTCTCTTCCCTTACCAAGTGTACAGACTATTCGATTTTAAGTGAAACAGATACTTCAGAGTTCTTCACTGCCAGCTCAATTGATTCTCCAAGTTTTAGGATCAGTGTCAGCTGCAATAGTTCTGGTTGCATTAGCAAGATGATATATGGGAATTGTTCAATGGACCCTAGCAACTCAGTGGTCTATTCTACACAAGACTTTGTCCACCCAGATCAGAATAAGTCAAGCATGCAAAAATTATCTTGTGGTGAATTCACTCAGATGAAATTTTACAAGTCTATCCCTTCATCCTTCTTCAGTCCAAGGCCAAAATGACTATGGATAATTCCCAAATCAGGTGAGAAGTGACTTTGGATAATTCCCAAATTAGGTGGGAGGGGGCCACTTCTTGTGAAAGACGGTCCAAGGGATATAGTTCCGCCAAGGAGGCCAACACTCATATCAATGTCCTGGAAATGAGAACAATTCTCCTAGCATTACAGGCCTTCCAAGAATCTCTCCCATCAGGAACTATTGCAACTCAGATAAACAATATGTCAGTAGTCAGATACATCAGTAAATAAGGAGAGTAACCACATCTTAACCTCTTGTGTTGAGAAGCTCTGAGTGTGTCAGTGGGCGATCTCATCCAATCGATTTCTGATAGCAACGCACATTCTGGGGAAATTCAGTGTGATAGCAGACAGGTTGAGCAGGTCCATTTTATTCCCTCATGAGTGGTCTGTCAACATGAGTTGTGGAAAAGGTATTCCACCAATGGAGTCACCTTTTCTGTGACCTCTTTGCTTCTACCCTCAACAAGTGCAGCAGATTCAGCCTCTACAATTGGCCCCTGGTCTTCTCTGTTTACCTCCAAACCCTCTAATCACCAAGAGTCTGCAGAAAGCGTCTTGACTGAAGAGCACAGTCATCTTCATTGCCCCTTATTAGCCTAGTAAGATTTGGTTCCCCCTCTCTTTAGCCTCATCTAGTTCGCCCTCCATGAATTCTGGATCCAGTTCTAGACCTCCTGTCTCACCCGACAAACATGATTCACCCAGATATTTTAGGCCTAAAGTTGACCACGTGGTTTCTTCACTTCCATTGGGACAACCCAGGCTGTCCTCTCCTGTCCATCACATTCTTTTCTCTTCACATGAAGCTTCCACTATGAAGATTTACAGAAATAAATGGAAAAGATATGTTGTTTGGGCACAACAGTAAGACACTAACCCTTTTTCTGCACCACTGCTAAAGTTCTCGAGTTTTTGGCTACAGTTTTTCATGAAGGTGTTAGTTCATTGACAGTTAAAGTACATCTAGCTGATATTTCTAATTTCCATATAGGAGTAAACAATTCCACCTTAGCTTCTTCAAAACTTTGTAAGACCTTTCTTTTGAGACCCCCTTTTAAAAATCCAACTCCACTGTGGGATTTGAATTTAGTTTTACAAGCATTGATTCAGTCTCAATTTGAACCATCAGCATGGTGTGAACTACAATTTTAAACCTGGAGAACTATCTTTTTAGTAGCTATAACCCCTGGTAGAAGAGTCTCAGAATGTCAAGCCTTATCTTCTAAGCTTCCTTATTTAATTTTTCATAAAAATAGGGTATCATTACAAACCATCCCATCTTTCCTTCCTAAGGTGGTGTCAGAATCCAACATCAATCAACCTATCAGTCTACCAGTTTTCTTTCCAAGTTTCTCCAACAAAGGAGAATACATGTTGCACTTATTGGATGTTCACAGACAGTTACGTTTCTATTTGCATAGAATAGAAAAATTAAAAAAACAGATCCATTTTTGTCTTATTTTTCTGAATCAAAATTGGACAAGCCAGTTACCAAAGTAACTTTAGCCAAGTGGCTAACTGATTGCATTTCCTTTGTCTATAACAAATTGGGCTTATCTTTGCCAAAACCTTTGAGAGCTCATTCAACTAGGTCCGTGGTGATTTCATCAGTATTTTTATCCAGCTCTTCCATGGATGACATTTGTGCTGTTGCAACTTGGGCTAATCCTCGTACCTTTATTACTCATTACAAGTTAGATCTGGTCTCAAGGGGAAGAGCAGCTTTTGGTTCAGCAGTGCTCAGGAATATCCTTCCTTTGAGTCCACCTGGTTTTAGGTAGCTGGGGGCTCTGTCCCACTTACTAAGGAATGAACGACAATTGACAACATCAGATAAAGACGTTATATACTCACTGTAATGCTCCATTTGTGCTGTCCATTTTCATTCTTCCTCAACTGTCCTCCCTCCAAACCCCTACCATTTTATTTGTGACTTCTGGAAGAATGGGAAGATGCTAAGGGAACCGATGTTCCTGCATTTGAGCTGCAGATATTGGTTTCTTATATAATTGTTGTTCCTTAATTTTTAATAACAAAAAAGTCAGCAAACAAGATCTGAGGTGTGGAGTGAGACTATGGCATTATGGTTAAGGGTGGAGCTTGAGAGTTCTCAGTATCAATGATCTGTAAAAAGCAGCCACTTTAGATCCAAAGGTCAGAAATGAACCCACTTGTTGAGGAAGAATGAAAATGGACAACACAAATGGAACATGTTGGTGAGTACATAACTTTTTGTTCATCAGCATTATGTGTTTCAGTTGTCTTAAAACCTTTAAATCCAAAGTTAACACCCTTTAACAAGGCTTCACTTTGCATAGGTGCAGTAATGAACTGCAAAATATCTACTTTTTCCTTTGTATCAGAGGTATTCTGCTGCAGTGCATTTTCATTTTGCTGTAACACATCCCTGTTTGTTCCCACAGTTAGCTGGCCAACATCACTGTGAACCCATGTTGCTGTAACTCTGCAGAGCTTAACATCTGATGTTATCTAGTCACCATTCCTCACGTTCAGGTCTTGGATCCGATATCGGATCCGAGGCGGCATACATAGAACACAGCTTAGCTCAAGCTTCTCCCCTCCCATAATGCTCTGCTGCCCTACACTCCCTTAGATCTCATTTGTCGCTCAGTCAGTCAGACACAGATTGTTCAGCTCCTCTTAGTGTAAGTGTCTGTTTTGTAAGGATTTTTAAATTTCAGTATTTTTTCTGAGTTGTAGAGTTAGTAGATAGTTATCCCTTCTTAGATATCCCCTCCCGGTCGATTCTTACCTTTTTCTTCGTGTCCTTTTCCTGGGGTTTTGTGTCTCGGCCTAGTGTAAGTAGTGATTAAGTTAGATTTTAAGTTGTTCTTCATGCTTCATGAGTGTTTCGGACGATCTTATCAGGTTTTGCAACTTTGGCTTGGTTTATTTTTTTTTTACTTCGGTGAGGTTGTTTCCTGGTTCAGTTAACCTTTGGGGTTTAAAAGGTGCTCCTCGTGTGGGCGGAAAATGCCTGTTTCTGACTCACATGAGCAGTCTTTCTATAGTCTCAGCGGCAACCACCTCGAGGTGGAATGCAGCATTTGTGCCGCTTTCAACCTGTGGGCTTTGGTCGACCATCGCAACAAACCCTTATTAAAGGCTTGGTCAAAGGAGGCTCCTTGGTCACTGGTTCCCCAGCCAAGGCAGGCTCTTCTGGGGCTAGAAAGAACCTTTCCATGGAGGAGGTCCTGATCAAGCGTCCCAGGCTGTCAGATCCTAGGTCTTCAGATCCGGCTCCAGTCAGCGCATTTTCGGATCCGAGATCTTCTGGCCCCAGATCGTCCAGGGAAGTCCACTCCTGGATCCAAGGGTGCGGACTCGAAGCTCTCATATCCCGGTATCTTCGGTTTCCTCTCCCAGATCGAAGGATTTCGACTCCAGACCTTCGGTTCTGAGGGTAGGCACCATACCTACGCATCCGACCCTTTCGAATCCGAGAGATACGTGAAGTGTTATTTTGGATCCTTCGTTGAGTTCAGTTCTGATTCGGTCTGATCCGAGAGTCATGCCAGAGCTGATTGTAGTGGAGGATCTCCCTTTGGATCCATTGTCTTCAGATCAGGTTCTGTCTTCTCCGGGTAGGTCTCATTATAGGGAACGCAAGAGACAACATTCAGGCTCCAGCGTAACTCTCCCAGCAGGTCCTCCATATCCTCCCAATCTTCCAGGAGTGCCCTCCCTATGGATATGGACAGGATGATGTGGGACTTTCTGAAAGCTCAGATGGAGTTGGGGCTTCTGGCTTCCCTGGCCCACAGGTCAGGAGTTCAATCTCCCACTCCCCCTTCAATCACTCCTCATCTGACCAGTGGCTTGGATTTTCAGAGACTGTTGAGCAAAGCGGAGGCTAGGGGAGCTCTGGGGCCCAGTTTGGGTCCTTACCTGATGGGATCGGTGGTTGGTACTGTTTTTGTTCCCCCGGAACAGACCATCCAGCCAGTCAGGACTGTCGTGCCAGGATCTATGGGGTTGGATTCTGGCCCGGGCTTTTCAGACTGGTCTCTTCCTCTGGGCGACTCAGCCTTCGACAACTCCGGTCCGGTGCTGTCCAGTGGAGTGGCGAACCTGGGGTTGGGGGGGGGGTCCACCTTCTCTTCTGCTAGGGTTGCATCGGCGGGAGAGGGGGATGGAACCTCTTCTAGTCCTTCTGCTTTCCAGGCTGCCAGAAGATCTTTCTCTGCTATCAGAGCTGCCTCTCCCACGCACGGTCATTCAATGCAGTTCCAGTATCTGAGCAGTTTGTGTCATCCTGCTTCCAGTGAGCCCGTCTGACTTAGCATCCAGGGGGATGCCCCCCGCAGGGGCCCCCCTCCTCTTCTGAGTCTTCCCCGCAACACCCGGTGGGGGAAGTTCCCAGGAAGAGAACATATAAGAGGAGACATCTTGACTCCCCTATGGAGTCCCTTACTGAGGATACGGATGCTGATGAGGGGGACGGGTCCCCGAGATCACAGCCGGAGGACATCTCCTTTGGAGACATACTCGAGATCCTCAAGGCCAAAGGCAGTTGGTCGACCCAAACCCCATCCTCAGAGTAAGCCATATTTCTGGAGGCATTCAGTACGGGCCCGTCTACCTCTCGGGTGTCCCCCCCTGCTGATCCTCTCATTGATCTTGTGGCCAGCAGGGCTTGGAAGGAGCTAGATACCATGGAGCCAGTGCCTAAGAAAGCGGACAAGTTTCTGAGGCCTCCATCAGATAGAACCTTTTGGTCCAAAGCGGTCCCGGTTGATGCTATTGTGGTGGCCGCTGCAACCAAAAAGGAATTGGCAGAGCATAGTTCTTCTGTCCATCCTCCCAATCATGAATTGAGGGCTATGGACAGATTTGGAAAGTGTGTGTTTGCCTTGGCTGCTTTTAGCCTGCGAGCATAAAATTATCGTGCACATTTCACCCGTCTCCAGAGGGATTTGATAAAGGAACTATCTACTTCCCTATCTGGGTCCATGTCTGAGGAGGAAGTCAAGGTAGTTTCTCCAAAGCTGTCCAACCCTTCATTCAGATGCGAATTAGTCCATGAGGCTAATTTCCAATGCTGCGGAAGGGTCCTCATGGGTGGCGGTCTCAGGTATCGTAATTAGGCGTTATGCCTGGTTCTGTCTGAGCGGGTTTGCAGAGGCCTTCAAGACTTCTTTTGTTAATGCCCCCTTTGATGGTTCTACACTCCTTTTGTCCCACTGTGAAAGAGACTTTGATCCACAGTGAACAGGAAGGGAAGACCTTGTTGGCCATTGGGACCAGGTTTTCTGCCCCTCAGAGGTCTTTTTCCAAGACCCAGAAAGGGAATAAGAAAATGTGGTTCAGGAAGGCACAGCCTCCCTTTCAAGATGTTCAGGAGGCTTTCCTCTTCCAGAGGACGGGGAAGAGGTTTCAATAGTAGACGTCACCCCCGGGGCAGCGGAAGCCCACAGAACCAAGGTTCCAGGGAACCCTTCTCTGAGAAACCTTTGCAGCGTCCCTGAGGCGTCGCCTGGCTGGGGGTCGGTTATCATTGCACCCACTAGCCGGGGCAAGTATAACAAAAGATCAGTGGGTGCTAGCAATAATATCCGGAGTTATTGCATTCCCTTTTTGTAAATTCCCCCAAAATTCAGTTCTCTTCTGGATGTGCCACCCAGTCAGGAAGAGGCAGCCCGCTAGGAGGTTGTAAACCTTCTTCAGAAAAGAGCCATCCAACAGGTCCCCGCAGGACAGAGAGGATCCAGAACTTATTCACGCTTCTTTCTGGTTCCAAAGAAAATAGGGGACCTATGTCCTATTTTGGATCTGAGTCGCATGAACCGGTTCGTGCAGAAGTTAAAGTTTCGGATGGTCACTGTGCAGTAAATTGTCTCTCTCTTGTACAGCAGCGACTGGATGTGCTCAGTGGATCTCCAGGATGCGTACTACTATATAAAAATGAATCAACAGTTCAGGAGGTTTCTCCGCTTTCACTTGGTAGTCGATCATTTTCAGTTCCGGACCCTGCCCTTTGGTCTCACCTCAGCCCCCCCCCCCCCCCCCCGGGTGTTCACCAAATACATGGCGGTGGTAGCAGCTTACCTCCGGCTGCAGGGAATACAAGTTTTTACCTATTTGGACGACTGGCTCCTGACGGCCCCTGCAAGGCATCAACTACTTGACAGTATTCACACCGTACTTTCCCTGTTCCATCTGCTGGGCATTACAGTGAACATGGCAAAATCCTCTTTGATTCCAGTCCAAAAGCTGGAGTTCATAGGCACTCTGTGTACCACATCTCAGGTCGCAGCCTTACCTCTTCGACAGGTGACACTTATTCGTGACGAAGTTCGGGGCGTGCTGGAGCTAACCTGCCCTGTGGCCTCACTCATTCTCAGGGCTCTAGGATCAGTGGCAGCTGCCGTTTTTTTATTTGGTACCGATAGCTTGGTACCATATGAGGGTTCTTCAGTGGACCCTTGCAGTTCAGTGGTCAGCATTGCTGCATCTCCTATCCTTTCCCATTCGGCTCACCCCGGTGTGTCACAAGCATCTTTCATGGTGGATTCGTTAACCAGATCTTCTAGTGGGCAGGCCTTTCATTCCTCCGACTCCTGTGGCGACAGTCACCTCGGATGCTTACCTCCTGTGGTGGGGGGGGGGGCAATTACAGGGACATATGAATCCAAGGGACATGGTCACCATCAGAGACCAAACTGCACATCAACGTTTTTGAGATGAGAGCAGTCCTTTTGTCATTGCAAGCCTTTCAAGACTGCCTCCCTCAGGGAATGATTGCGGTTCTATCAGACAATCTGGCTGTTGTGTGATATATAAACAAGCAAGGGGGCACATGTTTTTATCTGCTGTATCGCAAGGCCATGAGGTTCTGGGAGTGGGCGATGGCCACGGGGTGTTTTTCTCATTGCAGCGCACATTCCCGGAGTATCCAACATGTTGGCGGACAAATTGAGCAGGGCTATATTTACTCCTCACGAGTGGTCCCTGAACCCAGTGGTAGGTCAACAGATCTTCCGTCGGTGGGGTTATCCAAACTGCGATCTATTTGCATCTCCTCTCAACCACAAATGCAGCAACTTCTTTGCATTGATCCCCCCAGAGGGGGAATCCCCCAGGGACACGCTCACCCATGATTGGCTTCCGGATCTCCTGTATGCCTTTCCTCCGTTACCTCTAATTCCCACAGTACTTCAGAAAGCCAGACACCTCAAGAGTAAACTGATCCTCATTGCCCCCTTTTTGCCTCGGCAGGTATGGTTCCCCCTCCTATGGTCTCATTTGAGGCATCCACCCTGGGTACTCGATCCAGTTCCGGATCTGCTATCTCATCCTTCTCTCCTACTTCTCCCGAACCTTCAGACCCTATGCCTGATAGCGTGATATGTCCACTTCCAGTGATTTTGGCTAAGTCCAGGCTAGCTTCACCCATAAAAAAGATTGTTCTTGCTTCACAGAGGTCCTCTAGTAGGAAAGTTTATTCCAGATCTCCACTCTGTCTCTCTTTTGCCTAGGTGCAGAACACTACTGTAAAAACTGCAGTATTTGTCAGTTTGTACCAAAAAAAATATGCGTACACATCTTTTGTCTCTTACTACTTACTTGGACACCCAGCACCTTATGCACCCTGCTCAAACTAAAATAGTGGATTTTTCTACTCCTGACATCCCACTCATTCTGAAAAAGAAATTCAAAAAGCCTAGGCCTGATCCTTTGTCAGACCAATCAGACATGAACATGGTTGCTAAGAATTCAGAACTCACAGTACATTCAACTGCTTTTCAGGCTCCTGCTTCCATGACCCCACTGGTGGCTGGTATGGCATCTGATTTGCACATGCTTTGATATGATTGACTTTACCAGTACTATGGAGAAGGGGGAACCTCATTGTATTATTTTGGAGGTACCAGAGCATATTCTCCAAACATTAGTGCAGGACGAAGTCCCATGGTCTTTATTTGAGATACATCAGGGATCAGGCTCCCCAGAACTTGGATGTCACTGCCAAGAAAAAGAAACAAAATGTTTCCTCTTCTCAGACATCCCTGGAACGAGAATGGATGGAATTTTACCAAGGCCTATTTAAGGCCATTTTGGCTCTCAAACTACCATATTTTATTTCTTCTCCCTTTTCTCCTGTTGCCACTCAAAAGAGACAACTTAAGACATCCTCAGAGGAAAATGAGGCAGAGGTTGATTCTTGTGGGCATTCCTGCCTTACTAATCCCAGATTTCATGCCCCAAACTAAGTTGCCTCTGATGATGAAGACACTTTATCCCCTGATTCTCCAGTAGTGGAACTTTCCTCTGGTTAAACCGTATCCATCATAAAGCATTTTAGTGTGAATCCAGACAAGTATCAGTTATACTAAAAAAAGATATTGCAGTTTACTAGAGGTGGGCACCCTTACAGCTGTACCTGTCTCTCCTGTTTTGAAGGCTTTTGTGGACACCTTTGCATCCACTTCAACTGCTCCGAATTCTCAAGTTGTAGTACCTAAAAGACCTGATGGATTTTATAAAGTGCCCGAAGAATTGGTTTCTTTAGAATCCTTTGCCAGACCCCTCTGCTTTTTATATTTCTGTGGACAAGATATTTAAGCTCTTACCTGCTGCTAATGCCTTTCCTTCTGGTAGTGAAAGCAGGGCAGTTGACATATATGGAAAGAAGGTATACACCTCTTCCACTGTGGCCTTCAGAACTGTGAATTATCAAACTCAGGTGACAAAAGATTTGCTTTCTAATCTGAATAAAATTCTGTCCTGTCTGGACGTACCTGACATTTTGAAGTAGACTATGTCTGTGGTAGCTCAGGCTTCACAGCTAGCTAATCATAACATTAAGGGCAGTTATGATGCAGTGGAAGCTTCTTGATCTGTCATTAGAATGTACACATAGCTTTGTCCTTAGTCCTTACCTAAGGACCTTAAACCTAAGCCCTTGGATTCCACCCTGAATAGGGATTTGTTATTTCGCCTGAGTTAAAGCCTTACAAGAACAAGGTAAAATGATGGATTGCAGACAGATGTTCTTCACATCTATTCCCAAGTATTAGAGGAAACTACCCAGCTAAGCCCACCTTCTTCTCTCACCAAGACTATATGCTCCACAGGAGGGCAAGAAAATGCATAGAAAGAGATTTCCAAAAAAAAAACAGGAATTCTTAGTGTGGGAGGCCTCCTTTTCCAGACAAATCATCTTATTTTCTGCCTCCTCCTGTACCCCTCTGTCCATCCCTTCCTCTGCTCAAAAGTTTGACCTCATCCCTTTCCGAATGGCAGCTCTTAACTTCAGACAAATGGGTCCTCTTCATCATCTGACAGGGTTACAGATGACTTGGAAGGATATTGTACAATTCAAAGGTATCCACCAGTCCCTCCTAGTTGGGTAAACCTTGCAGACAAGGTACAGGCCCCCTCCAACTACTTTCAGTGTCTCCTGCCCCTTAAATCTTGCACTGTAAAAGATGTACTTCAAAACCAGGGATACGTGGCAATAACCACACCCATAGTACCTTTCACAAGAGTCCATATAAGAAATATTCACTGGTACCAGAAATCTATCTAGTCTCAGCATTGCATTCCTCTGGGCACTCAGATTCTACTCCTTTCTTTTCTAAAGAAGGAATTGCAGTGGTAGATATCAAAGGTAAACCTCAACCCTGTTCTTCCTTTCAAGCTGCAGATACTTCACCAGGACCTGCACACAGACACATCAGCTGTCACCTGATGGGCATAGACGGGCTTTCTCAAGAGTCCAGAGGCAGTGGCGCTCAGAGGACAGACCATATTAATCTGAAGGAGATGCAGGCATGGATTTCAAGCCTTGCAGACCTTTTCTCACACTTGATCTCCAGGTCTTCTCAGAATTTTCGCAGACAACACTATAGTCAAGTAATACATACGTAAGGGGACAAAGTCTTATCAGCTATGCAAATTGGCTCTTTTAGCTTGGGAATAGGCCAGAAAAGGAAACATGGTTCCCCCAAGCAGTCTGCTTGCCCTCTCAGGACAATGTCTTGGCAGATGTTTTAAGCAGACCAAGGGATAACCTTTACTAATAGGTGCTAAACAGAGAGTCTTCTAAGATATGTTTCACATATGGGGTATTCATCAGATAGACCTATTTGCCTCCATTCACAAGAGGCTACTACAGCCGTTTTGCTCCAGGACTCCTTGCCCTCATGCATTGAAGATGGATGTCATGTCTTTTCCATGGGAAGTGAGGTTTCTTAATGCCCACTCCACTTCTGCTCCCCAAGATCTTGTTAAAGATCCAGAGGGATAAGCAAAAAAATCTTGCTTTCATTATCCCTTCTTTACCACCCAGCCAGGGGTCATCACCACGACTTGCCCCACAAAGTAGATTTGCTCACATAACATAAGGGCAGTCTACTTTATCCCTGTTTGGCATCTCGCAGCCTGACATTATGGATGACAGGATTGTGATCTCTTTCAGGAACTAGTTTTCTGAGGATGTGCTACAGGCTTGTCAGGAGACATGGAAACGTACCACTAGAAAGTAGTATGAATATCCAAATGAAAAAGATTTTCTGCCTGGTGCCATTCTATAAAACAGACCCCTTTACAAACTGGGGTTCCTGTTATCATCTTACTTGTGTGAACAACTAAAAGACACCTAGCCTACTTTTTCATTAAGGCACACTTATTGGCCATTTCTGCATGCCTTTCTCTATCCCTCTCAACACTTCTTTCTATGCCTGAGGCATATCAGTTTCTAGGAGGTATCCTTCACTTGAAACCACATAGAAAAACTGTTCCACCTTTTTGAGACCTTAACTTTGTCCTAGAAGAGCTCACTCTACCCTCCTCTGAAGCAGCATCTGCTGCTTCTCTCAAATTTTGTACTTGAAAAACCGTCCTTCTAGTAGCTCTTATTTCATCTAGAAAAGTTTCTGAGCTCCAAGCCTTGGTGGCATCTCATCCTTTCCATATTTTTCGTAAGGACAGTCTCTCTCTAAGGTTCAGTCCCCCATTTATGCCTAAGGTGATCAATGAGCTGTCCCTCAGCCAGGCCATCAATCTTCCTGTGTTCTTCTCCTAACCCTCAGAACAAGGGGGAGTGAATCCTTTACTCTTTGGATGTTCACAGGCAGCTCAGATTTTAATTGGATAAAACCAAAGTCATTCACAAGATAGAGCAGTTGTTTGTCTCATTCCAAGAAATCACATTGGGCAAACAAGTCTCTAAAAAAACCTTTTTCTAACTAGATTTTTAAATCCATTTCATTTTGCTACATCCACCATAGAAATCTTTACTTTCCTCTGCTAAAGCACATTCCATTAGAGCAGTTGTCTCATCTGTAGCCTTTTACAAAGGCATTGACTCCAGAACCATTGTAGAAGCAGCAGCTTGCTTTTCTGTACATACCTTTACCAAACACTATAGGGTAGATGCCTTCTCTAGATCCAGAGCCTCCTTTGCTAGATTCATCCTCTCTGGATTAATTGACAATTCTGTGCCTGATCCATCCACCCTTACCACTCACAAAGTTTTGGGAATTGCGCAACAGTTTGGAATACTGTGACAGTGCTCTAAAGAAGGGTATAGTACAGTTGTGTAAGAATTTGCCATAACAGTAGATGTCCTACGGATTTCTGTTACAGTACTCCATTCCAGCCTTCCATCCCTGTTCTTTAACTAGGTTTTATCCTACTTCTTCTAGATGGGGGATGGCCTTCTCTGCATCCCCTCCCCCCTTAGCTAATCTTTGCTTTTCTTATATCCTCAGGTGTCTCCACGTCTCTTGGTTCTGAGAGTTCGACATTTTCACAGTCATTTGTCCACTTATGTACCCTTGCCCCTACGGGTGTAGGTCAAACGTCAGACATATGGCTCTGTAGGGGGGTTTTGGCATGGGTACCCTGGTTGCATGTCCAGGTTGTTTGGCTGGGTAACCCAGTAGTTTTGGAGTACTGTAAGAGTGATCAGTAGGACATCTTTTATGTTAAGTTCTTACACAATTGTACTTTTTGCTTATTTAACAGTTTTGCCACTTACTTTTTAGTGCAGACAATTTGCAGGCACTTTCATCAGGTTTCCACACATTTTTCTTTACTTGCCGTAATAGCAGTAAATGCCCTTTTTGCTCTCAGAATGTTTATCTTGTTTAGAAGCGGCACCTTACACAACCTATAGTTTCACCAAATGCCATTTTCTGTCTCTATGTATATGTGTGTGTATATATATATATATATATATATATATATATATATGTACATACATACACACATATATATGTATATGTACATACATACACACATATATGTATATATATATATATATATATATATATATATATGTGTATATATATATATATATATATAACACACACAGAGAAATTTTATATATACACGCACGCACACACACACATATAGATAGATGCAGATATAGATACACATACAGACTAGATGACTCTATATTTCAAGTTTTAGTCTAACACCAGAAAAACAAAAAAATCCAATCTACTTTTTAACTGCCATGAAGATGTGCTTTTATTGCTGTGGCAAGTCTTAGTATGTGCACAGGGGAATCTTTTATAGGCATACTTTTTCCTCAGTATAATCAGTTGCATACTCAGGAGGATTTACTTCTTATGATTTTCATATACTGTGTTACGATAACACCTGGTATGATTCAGTGCTGTCTAAAATTACATACTTTGACATATACTGCACTTAATAAGAAACATTGCCTTATAAAGTTCCACCATTTAAAAAGCAATTTGTGCACACTACACAATTTGTTTGCTTTTACTTTTTGTCAATCTTGGCTTGCATACAGACTAAATTTCCAGCTAAACACAGTATCTACCAAGCAGTGCATTTCAAGAATAATCCAGTATACTTCAAGCAGTAGCAGACAGTGCTTTTAACTTGTTTTGAGCACAAAATGTCACAAAATTATACAAATTCAAGAAATGCTTGGTTCATGTAAGCAGCTATCATCATCATCATCATTATTGTTATTATTATTTTTGCATCACACCATGCTCTGAATTGCCTTCAGCAGCTTGTTAATATTCTACTCTGCACATTGTAAAGCATTTAACTTTACAATCATTTTTTCTTGCAGTACAAATGCCCTACGTACTTTGGTTCCCTTTGTCCAACAGACAGTTCATTTAAATGTCCTAAAACCACCCGGTGTACTTTTCTTTTCAGTTTCAGTACATCGTGGAAACATTTCTAGTTTTATGTCTGTGCTTCAGTTCTTTTGAGCTGTTTATGAAGGACAGTACCATTGAACCAGTCCATTAGTGCTTTATTCACTGTTTTTGCTTTGGTTTAGAATGCACAATGTAGTCACCAATTTCCAGTGCATACTCTTCAGACTAGATAGGTTCCTAGAAACAGTTTTCCTCAGTATACCCTTGTGAAGTTACTTCACAACTGCATGACTTTTCCTCAGTATACCATTACTTATGTACTGTCACAAAGTTTTTCCAACACTATGTACATCAGTTGAAACATAATTTCTTGGCTCATTCCCTCTAAGGGACCTCTGTAAGATTGTACTCTAACTTCCAGTAGTTGTTTCCTGAGCCTTTTAATAAAATCACATTACAGTCTAACAGTTCAAACAAGTGACCATATCTACTGCATAGGGCCATACTTCTGTTAGTATAGGTCTTTTTTCAGCTGACGTTCCTTTCCTTCCCATAAAAAAGCATGATGTTCTGTAGTCCTGTCTCACCTTCATTCTTACACATGGGTTTGGAGCCGATCCTCGGCTCCGACTCAGCCTTTTTATAAGCTCAGAGACTTCTAGTTGGCTCGTGGCTAGGTAGGTATCCCATGGTGCACCAGTACAATCCCCAGATCTCGTTTGCTGCGTCGACGAATTTGGATGTGCTTTTTCTTGGCCGTGGCTAAGTCTAACTCATTTTGCTAATTTTTTGGCAAATTTGTACTGTTTTTGAAATTTAGATAGCTTTATATGGCTTTTGCAAGTGTCGTTTCTGTAGTTAGATAGTTGAGCATTTTACTGAGTATTTTCCCTGTATGTTAAGGTTGATGAGAACAGTTGGCCGTTGGCCTTATCATTCTCATTGGTATCCTGTGTGCCAGTTAGTTTATCTCTGGCCTTTTGCCCTATATTTTTCTAGTAGTTTAGATATTGTTGATTATTAGTAGTTGTAGGTGCTTTTGCGCATAGTTTAGACTGTGTGTGCAGTACTTTGTATAATTTAGAAAAGCTCTCTCTGTGTGCTGTGTTCTTAGCTTAAAAACTAGGTTTTTCTTGCAGAGTTCTCCGCATAGTTGTATTGTATTTAGCAATTAGAATGGGGTTTCTGACCTTCGCTCTCTATCTCTGACTTGTTAGAGATTTTTTTCCAGTCTGTGTGCGCGAGTGGTTAAAGTTGTCTTTTCTAACCCCTTTCCTCTTCTAGGTCCGATTTAGTTAGAGGACCTAGGTTTCTCCCTTCTCTTTCTACTCAGGGCTAGGCTCGTTTAAGTTAGAGGACCTAGTCTTTGTGGTTGTGTGTTTGCTGGTACTTTAAGGGCTAGGCCTGTTTAAGTTAGAGGACCTAGTCCTGTCACTCTTTTTTCCTCTCTGTGTGTCTGATTGGCTTAATCTTCAGTGAGATGTCTAAGGAGGTCAAGGATCATAAGCCCTCTGGCTTTAAAAAGTGTGTGAAATGTTCACAGAAGATGTCTAAAATGGATGGCCACAGTAAATGTGTATACTGTCTTGGGGCCATCCAATTACAGGAAACATGTCTATTTTGTCACTCATTTAGTGCTAGGGTATTGCAGGAGAGAAAGAATAAACTTGTATTAAAAGATCTCCTTAAGCCCTCCTTTGAGGAAGATCTGGCTAGCTCTTCCTCCTCTTCTAAGTCGCATGGATCCAAAAAGGAAAAATCTAAACCTTCTAAGAGGCATTCCCCAGCGCCGGCTGGTGCATTGGAACCGCCTCTCAAAATTTCTAAAACTGACAAATCTGCTGCCTCCTCGGCTCCACTGAGTTCGGAACCGAACGAGGGAACTACTACTATGGCTACAGTGTTGGCACCAGGCATTTCGGCGCCGACCACTGATAGCAGACATCGGAGCCTTTGCTGGTCTCCCCTAAATTAAGGTTCCCCATACTACAGAGATCTAGATCTCCCACACTGTCTTCCCAATTTTCCAGGAGCTTATTAGAAGAAGATGTGGAGAAGAGTAGTGCTGAGACTCCTGAAGTCATCTGCCTTGCCTAAAATGTTGTTGGCTCTGACCCAGTCAGTTCCGGGGCCACTTGAGTCCATTATCCCTTCTCTGATTCCTCCTGCGAGCTGTGCTGGGCTTTCAGAGCCGGAGTGCTCAGTACCACTGGTGGGAACCCTCAGTTCCAGCTTCCCCTGAGGTTGTTTCGGAGCCAAGTTCCGCTCCGACACCGGTGCCATCCGTGGTGTCTAGGAGCCAAAGCTCCCCAGTTGGCCACGACAGGGATGCCTGGAACTGGACCTCTTCAGTTCTGAGCCTTCCTCTTGGTGCATTGGCTAGGGTGAGCTCGGACCCTGCATCTATCTCAGAGCCGATGGCGTCCTCTGTCTCTTCGGAGCCGGGGAGGTTTTCGGAGCCTGAGAGGTTGGTCTTCGAGGTGATGAGGAGTGTGCTGTCCTGATCATCAGCTCCACCCAGGGGTACCGACACTCTTCCCCCTCGGGCACCTACTTCAGTCTCAGCACCTACTCCCTCTCTGGACAGCAGAGACTCGCAGCCTCAGGAGCCTCCGGCTGTTGGCCCCCATTCTTCCGAGACCTCCCCAGAATATCCTTCTGAGGAGCCCCCACGGAAGAGGACATGCAGGAGGAAGCATGTAGACTCCTAGGATGAGTCTCTTACCTCCGACACCTACTGCGAGGAGTCAGAAGGGTCCCCCAAGTTGTCCTCCGATGATGTCTCCTTTGTAGATATCTTGGAGATCCTTAAGCAAAGGTGTGGCTGGCCCACTGTTACCCCTTTTGATGCGGAGTTTTGTGTACCTGAAGGCTTTCGGGTCTCAACCTTCAGCCTCTTGGGTGTCTCCACCCTTCGACGAACTGTTAGAGCTTGTTAGTCGGAAGGTGTGGGAGACTCCTGATGCCATGGAGCCAGTCCCCAGGAGACCAGTAAAATTTCTGTCAGCTCCCAAGGGGAAGGAATTTTTGTCAAAGGGTGTTCCTGTAGATGCCATGGTGGTGATGGCAGCCACTAAGAAGGAGCTAGCGGAGATGACTTCTGTCCATCCGCCAAATAAAGAGTCTCAAATGATGGACAGATACAGGAAGCGTATCTTTTCATCAGCGGCATTTACTCTTAGATTGCTGAACTACCTAACACATTTTACAAGGCTTCAGAGAGATCTCCTTAAGGAGTTAGGAGAGACTGTACAAGGTACATCCACTGAAGGAGTCCCTGAGAAGGTGTCTGCTCAGTTGTCCACCTTGAATTCTATTGTCAACTCGTCCATGAGGCTGAGCTCTTATGCAGCCGATGGAGTGAGCAGAGCAGCGGGTTCAGGTGTTTCCCTAAGGAGGCACTCCTGGATGTGCTTGTTATTTTGCAGAGCCGTTCAAGTCTACCTTTACCAACGCCCCCCATGACAGTTCTTCATTGTTTGGACCCAAGGTAAAGGACACACTCACCCGGTGCGAACAAGAAGGTAAAACACTCTCTGCCATGGGAGTACATTTTAGTGTCCCCTCTAGACCGTATCCCAAGGGTCAGAGACGTGGTAAAATGTGGTTCAAGAAGTCCCAGAGGTGTTTCCAGGATGCACAGGGTGACTCTTCCTTCGGAGGCAGAGGAGGAGGAGGAAATGGTAGACGTCACCACCGTGATTCCTTTCGGGGCCGTCCCTACCAGCGCTCCTGATGTAGGGCCCGACTGTGCTTCTCTGGAGCCAGTCGGGGGTTGCATTTCTTTGTATCCGGAAGCCTGGCTAAGTATCACTCGAGACAGATGGGTACAAAGAATTATCACCAGAAGTTATTCCATACCCTTTTCTCTGCCACCTCATGTCCCCAAGAGGATCCCGGATGTTCCACCCAATCACAGAGATCAAGCAACTGTGGAAGTCAACAAGTTGCTTGCAAAAGAGTCATCCAAACCGTCCCCACAGACCAAATAGGATTCTGAATTTACTCCAGATTCTTTTTAGTGCCAAAACGTACAGGGGACTAGAGTCCCATCTTGGACCTCAACATATTAAACAAATCCATAAAGAAGGACAAGTTCCGGATGGTGACACTGCAGTCTATACTCCCCTTACTAGGGAAAGACACTTAGATGTGCTCAATAGACCTCCAAGATGCTTACTACCGCATAGAAATGGACAGGGCGTCGAGGAGTCAGCTGCGCTTCTGGCTGGGAGCCAGTCACTACCAGTTTAGTGCTCTGCCCTTTGGTCTCACCACAGCCGCCAGGATGTTCACCAAGTGTATGGCAGTAGTGACAGCTCACCTGAGACGTCTAGGATTCCAGGTGTTTCCGTATCTGGACAACTGGCTCCTGACCGCCCCCACAGGCATTTACTTCTTCAGACCAGGGATGCCACTATTCAACTTTGTGCCCAGTAAGGGATTACTGTAAATTGAGAAACATCTGCCTTATTGCCCTCTCAATTTGTGACTTTTATAGGTGCAGAAATAGACACAGTAGCCATGTTGGCTCGCCTTCCAATAGAAAGGGCACAGAATCTTGTACCTTTCTCCCTCTCCGAAAAGTCAAGGCCAAGACTGTTCTGAAGCTTCTAGGGACCATGGCTTCTACCATACTACTAGTGCTGTTAGCCAGACTACACATGTGGATTCTTCAGTGACTTCTGTCATCCCAGTGGTCCTTTCAACAATTGCCCTTAACTCACAACATTCTGTTAACAGAGTCTTGCAGGGAGGACCTCATTTGGTGGATTTAACCCAATCGGTTAACTACGAGCACTCCATTTGTCCCACGCCAACCCATTGCCACTGTGACCACAGATGCCTCACAGATGGGGGGGGGGCATTATCTAGGCAGGACTGTCCAAGGCACATTGCAAGATCATGAGGCTCACCTGCATATCAATGTTCTAGAGATGAGGGCGGTGCTCCTGGCGTTGCAAGCACTTCACAACCTTCTTCCTCTTGGGACGATTGCAATACAATCAGACAACATGTCGGTAGTGTGGTATCTCAACAATCAAGGTGGAACCAGATCATACCCACTCTGTCGAGAGGCCATTTGGGTTTGGAAATGGGCGATATCTTCCCAGCGCTTTCTGGTGGCAACACACATCCCGAGGACAACCAACGTGATAGCCGACAAACTCAGCCAGGCAATTTTGATGCCTCACGAGCGGTCTCTGAAGCAGGAAATAGCGGGGCAGATTTTACGCAGATGGAGACAGCCTTGCTGCAATCTCTTTGCCAGCTCAGTCAATACCAAATGCAGCAGCTATTTCTCCTTCATCCCCACTCCAGGGGAGTCACCGAGAGATGCACTTGTTCACAATTGGCCGCTGGGTCTCCTTTATACTTTCCCACCCTTTCCTCTCATATCCAAGGTGATTCAGAAAGCGAAACTGCTAGGAAGCAAACTGATCCTCGTTACTCCTTACTGGCCTCGTCAAGTTTGGTTCCCCTTTCTCGGGCCTCACCTATTAGACGATCCATGGACTCTGGACCCAGTGCCAGATCTCTTGACACACGTCAGGCTCTCTTCACCACAATCTACACACCCTCAATTTGACAGCTTGGCTGCTCCAGTTCCATCCCTAGTCAGGCTTCACGATTTCTCACCCTCTGTGACTCATATCCTTACATCTTCTCATAAACCCTCCACTAGGAAATTATACACCAGTAAATGGAGGAGGTTCTCTATCTGGGCTGAGGGAAAGGAATGTTGACCCTAATACTGCATCTATTCCGGTGGTATTGGAATTCTTGTCTGAACTTTTCCACTAGGGATCTGCGGCTGCCACAATCAGGGTTCAGTTGGCAGCGATTTCCAATTTTCATTTGGGTCAACAAGATTCTAATCTGATGTCACATAGGGTTGTGCAAGTCCTTCCTTAAAGGTGCCAATTTGTTAAGACCCCCCCCCTCCCCCCTTCAGGAGCCAGTCGCTTCATGGGACTTGAATTTTGTTCTATCCAAATTAATGTCTCCACCTTTTGAGCCTGCCCACTCATCTCCTTTGAAATTTCTGTCTTGGAAGACCTTGCTTTTGGTGACAATCACATCTGCTCGAAGGGTTTCTGAGTTGCAAGCACTATCCGTCAAACCCCTCTATTTGATATTTCACAAAGACAAGAGTATCTCTTTGTACTGTCCATCCTTTGTCCCCAAGATCTGCTCCCATAACACTTTGAACCAATCCATAGAGCTTCTAGTGTTCTTCCCTAATCATTCCAATGCAGCAGAATATAGATTTCATCAGTTGGACATTCACAGACAATTACAGTTTTATTTGCACCGGACCAAGGAATTCAGGAAGTCAGACCAATTATTTATTTCCTTCTCCAACTCCAGATTAGGTCTCCCAGTTTCCAAAGTGACTCTCTAATTGGTTCTCCAGCTGTGTATCCTACATTTACTCTTCTGATGGTAAGCCTTTACCTTTCAAAATTAAAGCTCATTCCACGAGATCTTGGTCTACTTCTGCAGCCTTTCAAGCCAAGGTCCCGCTTGATAATATCTGTGCAGCAGCAACTTGGGCTACCCCTCACACACTTATTACTCATTATAAATTGGATTTGACCTCCAGGGGTAGAGCATCCTTTGGTTCCACGGTACTCAGGAGTAATTTTCCTTGAGCCACCCAAAAATAAGATGCTAGGGATATGCTGTCCCATGTGTAAGAATGAAGGCGAGATAGGACTACAGAACATAAAGAAGTTATGTACTCACCATAACGTTCCATGTTTGTAGTCCATCTTGCCCTTCATTCTTACGAACCCACCTTCCTACCTCCATCCGGGAAGGAACTGGAGACAGAAAAAAATTGTTATTATTAAGTGGAGACCTTTTATTATTGGGTTCTTTCTGCATTTTTTTTGTTATTTCTCTTTAGTTAGCAGCAAACAAGATCTGGGGATTGTACTGGTGCACCATGGGATACCTACCTAGGCATGAGCCAACTGTAAGACTGAGCTTGTAAAAAGGCAGAGTCGGAACTGAGGATCGGCTCCGAACCCATGTGTAAGATTGAAGGGCAAGATGGACTAGAAACATGGAACATTATCGTGAGTACATAACTTCTTTTTTCCTTTCCTACTAGTAATATCTAATAGCTATACCATTTTCATACTCATCTTTTCATATATACACCAGTTGCTTTCTCTGTGTATTCCTAGCATTGTTGGTAGTGTTACCCGTGACCTTCCTTTCTTTAGGGACTGTCGGACAAACCCACTGGTTTTAAGAAATATGTGGCTTGTAGCCACAAAATGCCAAATTGTTATTCACACCTAAAATGTATGTATTATTTGAGGGCAGCTCACTTGGAGGAGGATTGCTCACTTTGCATAGACTTTGGTCACAGAGCCATGATTGAACGTCATAGTCTCATTCTTAAGTGTCTCATACCTGTTGAATCTTCAAAATCTGCATCTGGTGCATCCCTGTCCAGGGAAAATGTTCACAAACACAAGGGTGACGAGTGATGGGTCCAAAGAAAAGAGTGGAGAGGCGATGAAGCCATCCCCTTACCAATCTCCTTAGACAGTTTTATCTTCATCTTTTACTACTAAAATTTTCAAGCCTTCAGATCCCGCCTATCCCCCAGATCCAATCCCGGTATCATCCAAGACTCCTCCCTTGATAGAGCAGAGGTTTTCCCCCAGATCCAGTCTCTCCCAGGCTGCAGTCACCCTTTCTACAGGCGAGACCTTTACAGAGGACTTTCAGGCTCCCCTTCACATCTTCGTCATTACGGTCCATCAGGTCTGCCAGAAGCTTGACTAAAGCTGCTACAGATAGAATAACGTGGAACTTCCTCAGGACCCAAATTAAGTTGGGAGCTCATCCATCAGACCCATGAGGTTTGGATTCACTCCCTTGCATATGGCTAATTCTACCCCAGTCCAACCTCTGTGCTTGGGGATTCTGGATCCAAGTTATTCTGCTTTGTCTATGTCAGATCCGAAGTTGTAATAATTTTCGACTCTGGTATCATCTTGTACCCATCCGGCTCTAATTTTTGTTGTAGCCAGATGAATCTCTGAGCCAAAGCTTCAGCATCAGATCTGATGGCAAGGATTAGACTGTGAGTCTGTCAGAGCTGTCCCTTCCCCTTGAAGCCTGGGCATTAGATAGCTCTGCTCTGGCTTTGGTCTCTTAGCAGAGTTGGGTTTGTGCTCTGTGTCTTGTTGGTTATGGCAGCTTTTGCTCCTGTCAGGGTTGTCTTGGGGTCCCCTTCAGCTTCTGCCTTTGAGGCACTGGAAAGAGCTCTCTCAAAGGCTGGAGAATGGACATCTGTACCTCTCTTGGCTCCACCCTCTCCACAGTTGATAGCAGTGGGTCCTGATCCTGCACAGTCAATCCTATCAGGACATCTGATTCATACTAGCTTTGAGACTGTCCTCATTCAGGACACCCCTCAAATTTCCAAGTCCTGTCTGGAACTTGTCCCATTAAGGCTCCTCAGAAGCATAGATGTAAGAGGAGACACATTGATGGCGCCCAGGAGTCTCTAACACAAGACATGGATTTTGATGAATTGGAGGGGTCCCCCAGATCACCCCTTGGAGGCATCTCATTTTGGGGAGATCAAATGTCTCATACAGAAAGGAGGTGGTTTTCCAAAGCCCCTTCTCAGGAGGAATCTGTGTCCCTTGAGGCTTTTGGTTGCAGTGGAGCTCCTCAATGGGTGATTACCCTGGCTGATGAGATTGTGGATTTAATCTCTCACCGGGCATGGAAGGAAACAGGCATCACAGAACCACTCCCCAGAAAACCAGATACATATCTTGTTGCTCCTAAAGACTGCTCTCACTGGAGCAAAGGCCTGGCAGGGAATGCCATGGTAGTAGTGGCAGCTACTAAATAAAAGCTTGCAGAAAAAAGCTTATCTGTCTGTCGCTGTAAAAGAGAGTCCAGTGCATTAAGGTCACTGAATTATTTGGCACACAAGACTAGGTCTCAAAGAGACTTGACAGAGGAGTTCTCCAAGTTTCTTTCTGGGCCCATGTCTGTGAAAGACAGAAAAACAGTGGGTTTGCAGCTGGCTACTATTCAGTCCCTGTTGAACACCTCCATGCAACTTGTATCCAGTGCAATGGAAGGTGTTTCAAGAGCCACAGGAACAGCCATTACTGTAAGGAGGCATGCCTGGATGTGTTTGAATGATTTTGTGGCGCCCTTTAAGATGTCTTTTATTAATACCCCATTTGATGACATGACCTTATTCAGCCCTAAGATCAAAGAGACACACTCTAGGAGTGAACAGGATGATAAAACTTTCTGCTGTAGGCATATGGTTTTCAACCTCCCAGAGTACTTTCTCTAGAAACCAAAAAGGGGGTAAAAAGCTGTAGTTTTGGAAGCACCAAGGGTTTTCTCAGTATTCCTTCAGATATAATTATTCCCCCTGAGGTGGTGGGGGTTATTCTAATGGTAGATGTCACTCTCTTGGCAGAGAAGGCCCACAGAATCAAGGCTTTAGAGGTCCTGTTGTACAAGAGGCCTTTTCAGAGCTCCTAAACAGTTGCCCTTGTCTCTGCACCCAGAAGCCTGGATGTCCATCACTTAAGATATCTAGGTGGAGACAGTAATTCCAAAAGCTATTTCATTCCCTTTCTCTGTCCACTCCCAATATGAAAGAAATTTCCCAACCTAACACCAACTCAAGAAGTGGCATCATTAGAAATTAAAAAAGCTACTGGACAAGTTAGTCATCCAGGAGGTTCCACTAGACCAGCAAGAGTTCAGAACTTATTCTATACTCTTTTAGTGCCAAAAAGGAATGGGGACCAAAGGCCATTTTTGGACCTCAGCCTCTTGATTCAATACATCAAACACGCAAAGTTCCAAATGGTAATAGTACAGTCTATCCTTCTGTTATGAGAAAAGACAATGGGATATGCTTGATAGACCTTCAGGACATGTACTACCACATCAAAATAGACAGATACTCCAGGAGCTTCTTCACTTCTTGCTGGGTCCAGTCATTTTTAATTCAAAGCCCTGCCCTTTGGCCTCACCACAGCATCCCAGATGTTCACCAGTTGCATAGCAGTGGTTGCAGCTCACCTCTGACTGGAAGGGTTTTGGATGTTCTCCTATCTGGAATACTGGCGCTGTGCCTCTCCTACTAGGTCTCTGCTAATCTGGGCAGAAATTATTTGCTTCATCTCTGCTCCAGCCTAGGAATTACAGTGAATCAAGACAAATCAGTTTTGTCCAGTACAGGTTTGGGAGTTCATCAGAGCACACTTGGACACAACCATTCAAACTGCATAGTTCTTTGTATGTGTACATGATGTTTGCATATAAAAATGTATATAGTAAGGCATGGTGAGGTGTAGAGATATTACTACACACCCAGGAGTTCATTTGACTAACTGTTCTTTAATGTGTTGCCTAAGTTGTTTGTTTTCCCTCATGGTTGTAGTGGATGGAGGGTTGCCCATGAAATGTGCATCAAATGTTCTACAGTTAAACTTTGTCCGATACCTTATTTCTGGTTTCTTCCAAGTTGCAGTGACAGGCAGTCATGGTATCAAGGCAGGAGTCTGGATTAAGTGTGTTAATACCCTTTGCTCTCTTTTCTGCATTTTTGTTCCACAAGTGCCCCCCCTCCCTTGACACCATGCCGTTACAAATCTCATCTTTTAAATTTGTGATAGCAACTGCTTATCCTTTCTTTTTAGAGCAATAGTAGTATACCGCCTATAAGTCTGTGGCAGACTGACAATTTTCAAAATTCTGATAGAGCCTGTCAGATCTTTTGCTGCATCTTTTTGTTTTTTTTCCTTCAACTTACCCCTTTACCGTGCAGAATTGCAAAAAACGTTATTATGAAGAGTTTAGTGTTAATTGGTTGGACTCTACATTCATTCATTTAATTAATTTATTTATTTAAACATTTGTTTACCGGGAAACTCCGACTGGGTTAGGGACCCATTTTCAGAGGAGGCCCGGGAAAAAAAAGCTGAAAATGATACATGAAATTAAGGCAATTTACATGTGTAAGAGAACAGCAGCTATAAAAGCATACATTATTAAGTAATGAATACTAAAGAAGTACATTGAGGTATACACAATAATGAATACTGGGATAAGTACATAGAGGACGATACAATAATAAAACATGTATTTTTTAGCTGATAACTAAGTTAAAGTAGTGTGTTACATTGCAAAAAATTTTTTTTTTGTTAGGTAGAAATTAAGGTAAAGAGTGAGGGTCAAGTTGAGGGTCAGAGTATCAGAAGCAAGTAGATGCTGGAAGAGTAGTGGTACAGCATGGGAAAGTTAAGGGTGTAGAAATACATAGTCTCTTAGTCCAATGTGGTAGTGGTTAGTGGATGAAATTCATGTTTTAGGGTTAGAAAGGAAGGCCCCTAGGGAGCGAATGGAGTTCACCTGTTAGGGAAAGAGCAGGGGCAGCTCTGATTACATAGAAAATGTTTTGTAGGGTGTGTTTGAAGTTCTTAAAGCTCTCAATGGAAGTAATGTCTGCTGGCAGAGAGTTCCAGAGCCTGGTGGTGGCATGAGAGCATAGGCACTGTCCAGCTCTTTCGTTTGGAATGTAGATGGTTACAAGTTGTTTGTTTTCAGAGCAGAGTTCTCTTGTAGGTATGTAGGGTTTTACGACAGACTTGAGGGCTGGTCAGCTATGAGAGAGGTATATATCATTGTATGTGCAGAAGATAGCTGTACTAGGCTTAGGTGGTGTGTGAGCTCGAGCCAGTTTAGTTCTTTCAGAGCTAGCAATGGTAGGAATGTAGGCGTGACCTTTGGTAAATCTGGCAATTTTATGTTAGCAGGATTGGAGTTTGTTTTTAAGAGAAGAGTGAATTGGTGTTTAAGGGGGCTGCATATGAGAGAGAGGGAAGCAAGTAGGTATTGGTGAGCTATCCAAGAAAGTTTTTTGCCTGTAGTGTGTTCCTAGTTTGATGTATGTTGTTTTTAATGCTGTTGCACCTGTGGTGTTCAAAATTTAGTCTGTTGTCTATGGTTACGCCTTGTAGCTTAGCTGTGGAACTGTTTCAATTTCTGTGTTATCCTGTCAAAAAATGTTAAAGTCAGAAGAGATGGATATGGATAGGATGATGCGGGCCTTTCTGAAAGTTCAGATGGAGTTGTGGGTTCTGGCTTCCCCGGCCCACAGGTCGGGAATCCAATCTCCCACACCCCCTTCGATCACTACTCATCCGACCAGTGGCTTGGATTCTCAGGGACTGTTGAGTGGTGGGGAGGCTAGGGGATCCCTGGGGCCCAGTTTGGGTCCTTCCCTGATGGGATTGGTGGTTGGTACTGTTTCCGTTTCCCGGGAACAGACCATCCAGCTGGTCGGGACTGTCAAGCCAGGGTCTATAGGGTTGGATTCGGGCCTGGGCTTTTTGGACCAGTCTCTTCCTTTGGGTGCCTCTGCCTTCAACAACTCCGGTCCGGTGCCGTCCAGTGAAGTGGCAGACTGGGTGGGGGGGGTCCACCTTCTCTTCCTCAAGGGTTGTATCGGCAGGAGAGGGGGGTGGAACCTCTTCTAGTCCTTCCGCTTTCCAGGCTGCCAAAAGATCTTTTTCTGCTATCAGAGCTGCCTCAACCACATACAGTCATCCTAACCATCCCCAGTATCTGAGCGGCTTGTGTCATCCTGTTTCCAGTCAGCCCGTCCGACGTAGCCTCCAGGTGGGTGCCCCCCCCCTCTTCTGAGTCTTCCCCGCAACCCCTGGTGGAGGAAGTTCCCAGGAAGAGGACATGTAAGAGGAGACATCTTCACTCCCCTATTGAGTCCCTTACCAAGGATACGGATGCTGATGAGGGGGATGGGTCCCCGAGATCACCACCGGAGGACGTCTCCTTTGGAGACTTACTCGAGATCCTCAAGGCCAAAGGCAGTTGGTCTACCCAAACCCCATCCTCGGAGCAAGCAGTATTTTTGGAGGCTATCGATACAGGCCCATCTACCTCTTGGGTGTCCCCCCCTGCTGATCCTCTTATTGATCTTGTGGCCAGCAGGGCTTGGAAGGAGCCAGATACCATGGAGCCAGTGCATAAGAAAGCAGGCAAGTTTCTGAGCCCACCATCAGATAGAACCTTTTGGTCCAAAGTGGTCCTGGTTGATGTTATTGTGGTGGCCCTGCCACCAAAAAGGAATTGGCAGAGCAGAGTTCTTCTGTCCATCCTCCCAATCGTGAATTGAGGGCTATGGACAGATTTGGAAAGCGGGTGTTCGCCTCGGCTGCTTTTAGCCTGCAAGCATTAAATTATCTTGCACATTTCACCCGTCTTCAGAAGGATTTGATAAAGGAACTGTCTACTTCCCTCTCTGGGTCCATGTCTGAGGAGGAATTCAAGGTACTTTCTCCAAAGCTGTCAGCCCTTCATTCAGTTGCAAATAAGTCCATGAGGCTAATTTCCAATGCTGCGGAAGGGTCCTCATGGGTGGCGGGCTCAGGTTTTGCAATTAGGCATCATGCCTGTCTCTTTCTGAGTGGGTCTGCAGAGGCCTTCAAAACGTCTTTTGTTAACGCCCCCTTTGATGGCTCCACACTCTTTGGTCCCGCTGTGAAAGAGACTTTGACCCACAGTGAACAGGAAGGGAAGACCTTGTCGGCCATTGGGATCAGGTTTTCTGCCCCTCAGAGGTCTTTTTCCAAGACCCACAAGGGGAGTAAGAAAATGTGGTTTAGGAAGGCACAGTTTCCCTTTCAAGATATTTAGGAGGATTCCTCTTCTAGGGGACGGGGAAGAGGTTTCAATGTTAGACATTGCCCCAGGGGCAGAGAAGGCCCACAGAACCAAGGTTCCAGGGAACCCTTCTCTGAGAAACCTTTGCAGTGTCCCTGAGCCATTGCCTGACTGTCCGTCCCTGGAGGCAGTCGGGGGTCAGTTATTGTTGCACCCACTAGCCTGGGCAAGTGTTGCAAATGATCAGTGGGTGCTAGCAGTTATATCCGGGGGTTACTACATTCCCTTTTCAGAAATTTCCCCAAAATTCACTTCTCTTCTGGACGTGCCACACAATCAGGAAGCGGCAGCCTGACAGGAGGTTGTAAACCTTCAGAAAAGAGCCATCCAACAGGTCCCCACAGATCAGAGAGGATCCAGAACTTATTCCCACTTCTTTTTGGTTCCAAAGAAAACAGGGGACCTATGTCCTATTTTGGATCTGAGTTGCATGAACCAGTTCGTGCAGAAGTTGAAGTTTCGGATGGTCACTGTGCAGTCGATTGTGCCTCTCTTGCACAGAAACAACTAGATGTGCTCAGTGGACCTCTTGACAGTCCAGGAGGTTTCTCTGCTTTCGCATGGGAGTCAGTCATTTTCAGTTCCGGGCCCTGCCCTTTGGTTTCACCAAATGCATGGCGGTGGTAGCAGCTCATCTCTGGCTTGAGGGAATCCAAGTTTTTTCCTATTTGGACGATTGGCTCCTGATGGCCCCTATAAGGCATCAACTACTGGACAATATTCACACCGTACTTTCATGTTCCATCTGTTGGGCATTAAAGTGAATATGGCGATATCCTCTTTGATTCCAACTCAAAAACTGGAGTTCATAGGCACTCTGGATACCACCTCTCAGGTCGCAGCCTTACCTCTTCAACAGGTGATGCTTATTCACGACCAGGTTTGGACCTTGCTGGAGTTAACCTGTCCTCCGGTCTCACTCATTCTCAGGACTCTAGGATCAATGGCAGCTATCATTTATTTGGTACCGATGGCTCGGTACCATATGAGGATTCTTCAGTGGACCCTTGCAGTTCAGTGGTCAATGTTGCTGCATCCCCTATCCTTTCCCATTCGGCTCACCCTGGTGTGTCACAAGCATCTTTCGTGGGGGATTCGTTCACCAGATCTTTTAGCGGGCAGGCCTTTCATTCTTCGGACCCCTGTGCGACAGTCACCTCAGTTGCTTCCCTCCTGGGGTGGGGTGGGGTGGGGGGGCATTTCCAGGGACAGACATTCCAAGGGACGTGGTCACTATCAGAGACCAAACTGCACATCAGTGTTCTGGAGATGAGGGCAGTCCTTTTGTCGTTGCAAGCCTTTCAAGACTGCTTCCCTCAGGGAGCGATTGTGGTTCTATCAGACAACATGTCTGTGGTGTGGTATATAAACAAGCAAGGGGGCACACATTCTTATCTGCTGTGTCGCGAGGCCATGAGGGTCTGTGAGTGGCCGATGGCCACGGGACGCTTTCCTCATTGCAATGTACATTCCCGGAGTATCCAACATGTTGGCGGAGAAATTGAGCAGGGCTATATTGATTCCTCACGAGTGGTCCCTGAACCCAGTGGTGGCTCAACAGATCTTCCATCGGTGGGGTTATCGGAGCTGCAATCTGTTTGCATCTCTGCTCAGCCACAAATGCAGCAACTTCTTTGCATTTATCCCCCCAGAGGGGGAATCCCCTAGGGACGTGCTCACCCACGATTGGCCTCCGTGTCTCCTGTATGCCTTTCCTCCATTACCCCTAATCCCCAGCATACTTCAGAAAGCCAGATGTGTCTCAAGACTCAACTGATCCTCACTGCCCCTTTTTGGCCTCGGCAGATGTGGTTCCCCCTCCTACGGTCTCATTTGAGGCATCCACCCCGGGTGCTCAATCCAATTCCAGATCTGCTGTCTCATCCTTCTCTCCTACAGCTCCCGAACCTTCAGACCCTACACCTGATAGCGTGGTATGTCCACTTCCAGTGATTTTGCCTAAGTCCAAGCTAGCTTCACCAGTAAAGGAGATTATTCTTGCTTTCCAGAGGTCCTCTACTTGGAATCTTTATTCCAATAAATGGAAGAGATTTTCGGTTTGGACAAATATTAGAAATTTGGACCCCTTCTCTGCCCCTATTCCTGAAATACTTTTCTTTTTGACCTCTCTCTTTAAGGAAGGGGCTAGTTTTTCCACTGTCAAGATACAGTTGGCAGCAGTTTCGAATTTTTACCTTGGTGGTAATTATGCCTTTTCTGCGCGCCTCTGTAAGCCCTTTTTAAAAAGTTTTTTTCTGTTAAGGCCTCCTGTAAAAACACCTCCTCCCCGTGGGATCTGACTTTGGTCCTGCAGGCTTTGACAAAACCACCCTTTGAACCAGCGGCTTTGTGCGATATTAAATTTCTTTCCTAAAAGACTGCTTTTTTAGTGGCAGTAACTTAGAGAGCTTCCACCAGAAAGGTCTACAATAGCAAGTGGAAGAGGTTTTCTATTTGGGCATCTGAGGAAAATATTGACTCTTTCTCAACATCCATAGCAGAAGTTCTCCTTTGCCTTAGCACTTTTTTTTCAAGAGGGAGCTAGCTTCTCCACCATCAAACTCCAACTGGCTACCATATCCAATTTCCACACTAGGAGGAAAAATTCAACCCCTTTTCCTTCCAAACTATGTAAGGCTTTCATGAAGGGAATGCTTCATCTTAGACCTCCAATTAAAGATCCCTCTCCTTGGGATCTCATGATGGTATTGCAAGGCCTCACCCAGAAGAGTTTTGAACCTGCAAGTTCATGGTCATAAAATTTCTTTCTTAGAAAACACTCTTTAGTAGCTGTCACTTCCGCCAAGAGAATTTTCAGACCTTCAGGCTTTGTCAGGCTAACCTCCTTAATCACTTTTCACAAAGATAGTTTCTTTGAGAACAAATCCTTCCTTTATGCCTAAGGTGGCCAAGGAGTCTAACATTAATCAGTCAGTTCAGTTGCCACTTTGCTTCCCCAGGTTTTTCGAACAAAGGTGAATGCGTCTTACATCTCCTGGATGTTCATAGACAATTACTTTTTAGCTATTCAGAACAAAGAAAGATGGAAAATCTGATTAGCTGTTTGTCTCCTTCTCTACAAACAAGATAGGGCAGGCAGTTTCCGAAATGACTTTAGTGAAATGGATAGCAGACGGCATGTCATTCATTTACTCTGAGAGAGGTATAGACTTGCCCCAACCTCCCAGGGCTCATTCCACTCAGACTACGGCTACTTCATATGCCTCCTCGTCCAGAGCTTCTATTGATGAAGTTTGTGCTGCAGCAACCTGGTCTAAGTCTCATTTCTTTGTTGCTCATTATAAGCTGGACATTATTTCAGGATCATGGCATCCTTTGGCTCGACTGTGCTTTGGCACAGCCTTCCTTGAGGACCACCCAGGAGTTACATAGCTGGAGACTCTGACCCATTTGTGACGAGGAATGAAAAAGGACAACATCAGATTGAAAAGTTACGTACTCACCATAACTAGGTGTCTGTGTTGTCGATTTTTCATTCCTCCTCGCATCCCTCCCATCCATCCCCCTGCCTGGTGTCTTTGTGAATTACTTGGAAGACTTTGGAACCCTTGGGTTCCAGGGTTGAGCTTCAGATTCTTCTTTTTCTATATTTGTGTTAACCTCTGTTAGTTACAGGGCAGCAAATTCAATCTGGGGACTTGAGGAAGGCATGGAGCATTGTAGGTAGGGGGAGGAGCTCGAGACTCAAATCTTGTGTGGGAAAGCGACCGAGTCGGACCCAAGACCCATTTGTGAGGAGAAGTGAAAAATGGACAACACAATACGTAGTTATGGTGAGTACATAACTTTTCGTTCACTCTGGTACTACATGAAATACTGACTGCTAAAAGTCATGTTAAACAGTGTTTAAAAAGTACTCTGGTTCCGAAAGCAGAAACATGAAGTGAACAGAGTTTTTCTGGGCACACACATGCCACTTTCTTAGACTTCAGCATGTGAATTGTGTGCATAATATGTAAAGTTAAAACCGATACTAAGAAAGTCAGAGCAGTGGTGCAGAAGTATCCTTCAGAGGACAAACAAGCTCTCATCAGATTTCTTGGAATGATGTATCATCATTATGCAGAATGTGCAAGTGTGTTTGCTTTTAAGGAAATTATTAGAACAAGATATGTGAGTGCAAAGCAAATCAGCAGAATTGGAATGCTTAAAATGTAGTTCTAGAAGTTTGCACTCTGAGATAAGTTTAATTTGAATGAGTTAGACAGATTAGACATGGCTTCCAGTGAGAATGGAAGTGTTGCATTGATTCAGAAAGAAGTGTAATAATTTCTCATGGGTTTACACCGTATATGGCATGACAGAAATTGCATACTGAAATGGAAAAAAACTACTTGCTGTATATGATTGTGAGAAGTTCTGTGAATGAAATTACTGGAAGAAAAGTGTTTGTGGAACCAAATCAGAAGCTGTTTCCTAAACATGTTTCCTTTTCCAAGACTGTTTTCCTTACTAGAGCGTGATTCCTACAGTGATATATGCAAAAGTATGACTTAGTTAATTTGACCCTTCTGTGGCAGCTTCTTCAGTGCATACCAGTTGGGTTTGAATGAATTTTAATTACTTTAGATATTGGACTCCCTTGCTCTTACATTCTACCCATTACATGTTAAATTTCTGGACATGGAAAAGATGACATAAAAGGGTTTTTATAGCTATTCTTTCCTTATACACAGACAGAGTATATATGGATGGTGCAGGGATTTGCATTGTCTTCTCACAGCAAGAGGTTTTCCAGTTTGATTTTTGGCTGGGGTGCCTTCTGTGTGGAGTCTGCATGCCCTGCCTGCGTTTGTATGGGTTTCCTCCCACATTACAAACACATGCGTCTGGAACATTTCTCCCCAGGCCTCTGTTGAAAATAGGCTTGTTCCAAGTCAGAATTTCCCAATAAATGAATGTTAAAAATAAATAAATAAATATACACCAGTGGGGGTCATGCAGTGATCGAGTCTGTAGAAATGTACAGCTCTTATGTGTTTCTCACCTCTGAGGGTCATAAATCTGATGAACCTTTGGAAATTCCTAGCTCTTTTACTTTGGAATTTGAGTGAAGCAACTTGATACCAGTGAAAAAAAAGATCAACTTAAGGAGCTCATTTCCATATTTTTCAGAAGCTCTAATTTGAACAGTGTTTTACAGTTAAAGAAGAAATATTCTTATTGCAGTTTGTTTAAAACATGACAAAACACAAACCAGGTAGTGTCAGTGGAAGAAGGTTTCAAACATCCATCTTTTAACATTTAAAGTAAGCAGTAAAGTCAAATGCTGCCATTCTAAGTTAATGCAAATAAGAACTAACACTAGAGATGTTGGGCATGATAATGTCTTTTGAGATGTAAGAGTTTTTTTGTTTGTTTTTTATCAGAAGCAGAAAGCCCAATCAAAACACAAAATGATGTCTTTATCCATTACTATTGGATCATTTGAGTTAGATTAAAATAAAAATTACCATGTAACGTGCTGCAAAGACATTTGCTTTTCCCTCCCTGATTCTCCTTTGTGATGACTTTGTCTCTGCTGACTATACTTCTGACCCATTTGTTCCACCATGGCTTGTTCACTACTTGGGACAAGGGTCAAGCACACCATCTGCCATCCATGTGAAGGCTATTTTTGCTTTAAAGCCTATCCCCATTCACTGCACATGCCTGGCATGTGCATCAGGAAAACTGTGTCACTGACCCCTGCAAAGGCTGTAATCCCTCAAGACTGCACGACTCCCCTTGAAGCAAGTACTGCTATGTAGTTCCTGATTTGACTGGTGCATCTGACATGTGACCGTCAACCTCAGGCTTGTACCCAACACCCTCAAAAGAATGATAATCAGTTTAAGTTTTGTAATTCCACTGTTCTTCGTGCCAACTCCCACAGGAACCTGAGCCATTATGCAGACTCAGGTCAAGTGAGTGATAACTAGGGCTTTATCCATGCATGCTGTGAAGACTTGTAGAGATGGGGGAAGGCTGCCAGCCTAGCCAGATAGAATTGGGCAGATAGTTCCATCATTTGTAAATGTGAAATGTTGAACTTAAAACAATGTGGTAACATTGCCATCTGCTGTAAAGAAAGCTAAGTCAAGCATTTCTTGTTGGTCCTTTGAAATTAAAATTATTTCATCACTGCCTTTCATGTTTACAAGTCTGCTCCAGTCCGGCTAGATGAAGGCTTCCTGCTTATTGTTTTAAGGCTAAAGTTATTGGCCAGAATTTACATGTGGAATGCCCTTTATTGCTGTAAGTGTAAAAGAATGTAAATGCAGTTTCTGTCAGCCTGGGAACACCAGAAAAGTGTAAAAAATGATGTAATGTTTATCAGAACTGCAATAGCAATTTAAACAGTGAGAACCAGAGATTATTAAGCATTTTTGTCTGACTATCCAACTCAGCAATCTGCCTGTTGCTCTATGTAAGTAAGTTATTTTAGAAGTGTGTTTTATTGTAGCAATAGCTAGGAATTAGAAAGTTTAGACCAAGTGTTTTTCTGCGATGTCAGGACTGTACTACTGATTTATTTTAAGTATTTCTTTGTGATCTCTGAACTCTTTTGACTAGCACTGTGTAGTAGAATGTATTGTCTTGTGGTTTTAATTATTTATTATTAAATATTTTAAAACCTTTTAACTGTGGCTGTTTTGTGTAGAGATAAGTTAAGCTCTAAGAGTACATTGCATGTATATAAGGATCCTGTACCAGGTCACTCTAATAAGCCTTAAGACTGTTTAGTCACACTTGCCAATTGGATAATAATATTGCACAGTAATAATTGGACAACCATTTAAGGGCCTTTGAATAGCTGATAATTATTACTGGGTGGTGGCAGCTGGTACTACCATATAGTCTGGGTAAAAGGGGCACAGCTGGAGAACCTGTGCCAGTCTTCCCCAGAAGTGTCTGTGTAGTTGTGTAAACTCTTATCTCAAAGTGTGTGTGTGTCAGCTATTTGGGCAGGGACACGAAGCACGGGTTGGACAGAGAGGGTGCTGGAGATTTTAGCTTGCTCACTAGGCTGAGATCTCGACCCTATAGCTGTGCCAGTGGGGAGTCTTATTGGGGACCTGGGGAGCAAGGGAGCGACCAGCCCCGGACTGACTGTGATCTCTGTGTGCTCTTAAGGGAAATTCCACTTTACTGTGTGTATTTGTTGTCCTTTCCTCATATATGATGCCCTCTCTAGTGTTAGTGATGAGGATTGAGGCTCCTTGATTGCTGGGCCAGGGCATGGGCGTCACGCATGCTATTGGAGATGATGCTACAGAGACATTAATATAACATAGAACGCCGCAGCAGTAAACACACACACATTAGTGATTCAGTAGGTAGCACAGTTGCCTTTGATGCTAGAAGATCAGAAGGCTGCGGGTTCTTTTCCCATGTGCAGTACTTGGATTAGCTTACCAAAACCGATACTGCACTGCAGCTTAAGTTGATGTTACTAGTGCAGGTGGATGTAAAAGATCCCACAGTACTTATAAAAAAAGTGTAGGGAAAGTTCTCCAGTCCACTGGCCAAATTTCCCCTAATTAATATGAATACCGCCTCAGGCTTTCTCTGAAAAGAGGACTGTGACCTACTGGGACTAACCTGGTCAAGTAGGAGTAAATAAAATAAAATCTGTGCATATCTACATGTGTAATATATGTGCATGCGCACAGACACATGTATATGTTTGTGTGTGTGCATATGTATACATATATATATATATATATATATATATATATATATATATATATATATATATGGGTCACTATTGTATTATTGAAAACACAAGTCATTGAATTGTGTTTCCGATAACACACTTTAGCGAAAGTGCATATTGTCGAATATGCACTTTCGCTAAAGAAAAAATGTAAAAAAAAAAATTACAGCAAACAGTGTTATGCAGGGCAAGCCCCCTGCACTTCTATGGGGGCTGTGCCCCCCACACCCCTCTGCTTTATTATTCTCACTCCAAGATTGCAGTACAGTGGGGAAAAGGGAATATTCCCTTATCCCCACTGTACCACGATGTTAGCAGTAGTTTTCTTAGTTATAAATCAACACTATATGTTGACTTGCAACTAATGGTGCATGGAAACTGCATGCTTTCCTCAATCCGTCACTCTCTAGTTAGCGAGAGTGTATTTTTGATAAAATGCACTTTCACTAACGTGTCCGCCGAAACACGGTTTCGATAAACCGTGTTTCAACAATGTAACAGTGACTCATATATATATATATATATATATATATATATATATCTATATGGATCTACCTGAAAATGCCTAAAGTCCACAATGCCGACAACGAGAACACCGACACCGGAAGATCGACAGTGGAGATGATCGAAAGTTAAGAATCCCAACGCTGAGAACACCGACATGTTAAGTTAAGTGTGTGATAGGGACGGACGTTAGGATAAGGTGCGGGTCAGGTAAGTGTGCGATAGTGACGGACATTAGGTTTAGGGACAGGTTAAGTGAGTTAGGGTTAGGGTGCGGGTAAGGTAAGTGTGCGATAGTGACGGACTTGAGGGTTAGGGGCAGATTAAGTGAGTTAGGGTTAGGGTTCAGGTAAGGTAAGTGTGTGATAGTGACAGACTTAAGGGTTAGGGGCAGATTAAGTCAGTTAGGGTTAGGATGCGGCTAAGGTAAGTGTGCGATAGTGACTGACCTTAGGGTTAGGGTTTGGGTTAAATTTAGTGCATAGATAGTTGTGTATGTAAGGTTTAGTGTAGGTTTGTAAGGTTTTTGGTGTGCTTGTGTTGTGTGTGTGTTTTTCGGGAAAGGTATTTGTTTTCTTGATTGTCGGCATTGTGGTTTGTCGGGCATGTGAAGTTTTGTGTTTTTGAACTTTCAGTTTCTTTCGTTTTTTTCGTTGCCGGTGTTTTGTTGTGTCGGTGTTATCAGGTAGACTCATATATATATATATATATATATATATATATATATATATATATATATATATATATATATATATGCACATAGATTGATAGATACACTCACACGTATAAATACACACACACATATATGTGTATATATATATATATATATATATATATATATATATATATATATATATATATATATATGTATGATACATGCATGTGTGTGTGTATATATATATTCCACCACCCAGTTTATGGCCATAGTGACCTTTTATGAAGCCTTTGTATAAGGCACTGTCTAGACTTCAGAAAATATTGAGATTGCAGAAGTATGACTTAGATTTAAAGTATAAGCCAGAAAAACATATTTGTGATAGCCAGTATATTGAGTTGTTAGTATTTGCCAGAATAAGATGATGACTTACTTGTTGATAATCTGGAATGTAAATGCATATTACTGAGTTTCATATGATTGGGAGGAAAAGTATGCTAAGAATTATCCAGAAATGAACACACCTTTTGAAGTGGCTATATCTGGATTACCTGTACACAAATTTGCTGTGGGAAATGAAGTACAGCTGGGACTTTAGAGAAGAAACTAACTTACATAAAAAGCTTGGTACTTAAGGCTGATTAATTACTGTGTATCAAATCAGCTGAGGAACCACAGAGTATTTGAATCGTACTGTGAAGTTTACAGACTGGTGAGTGCGATGCGTTATGTTGACCAAGAATATCAGCAGAAGTATTGCAAAAATTCAGATCTGTACAGTATTTGCCCTTTAAGAATTCCTTTTTTTAATGTTCTAGGTAGATTGGGGAAAATGTTGTTGAGATTACAAAACTATGACAGATTTAAAAGATTTAAAGTGTAAACCAGGAAGAGAGACTTGTATTACTAGAATTATGGTGAGTCATTAGTATTTGCCTGAAAAAAAAAAGAAGAAAAGCAAAGGCTTGTAAAAAATTCTCTCCCTTACAGGACTTAAGCTCAGGGTTTGGCTTGCCTTCACATCCACCCTTGAGATTTGGCAGTTTTTGAAAGCACTCATTTTAAGTGGTTTTTGTTCCGAAATTTGCTAACTGAAATGGTCTAATTTGGTGTTCCAAAGCGATAAAATCCCTTGGAGAACAAATTCTCATTCTTCCTTAAGGTGGTATTTAAGCTGTCAGTTAGTCTCTCCTTTTTTCATTGTGATTGAACAGAGGATAATGCATCTTCTATGTCAGATATGTTTACTGTCATTTTGTAGTTATATCGCATCAGGATTCACAAACAAGAGTTGGATGGACAAGATGCATCACCTTTGCACCTGGTAATTATCGTTGATAATGCTCAAACAAATGCTTTAAAGTGGAACTTCTGCATGGTGTTTTGTCAGCAGAAAGTTCCAGGAAGTTGGTGCAGATGGATCAGTGTTCTCCCTTGATCAAAAAATGTAAATAAAGAAATAAGTTGGGGTTTTTAAACAGTGCAAAATCAGTGGCACTCCACCTTTCAGGACTTGGAAAAATAAGTCCACTAGAGGCATGGCATCTGTCCTGCAGACTACTGGCTACGTGCCAACTTCACTTGACAGTACAGTTTTTTTCCTTAAGTGTAGGAATAGTAAGTATCATTTTCAAGGCATCTTCCCCAAAGTTGTTCCTTCTGGGCGTCAGTAATCCCTAGGGGATCTATGACTCAGTTGCTGCAAATTGGAATGCCGAGAACTGGGAGCAGGTCCTACTATGCCTGGCAAGTGCTTTGTAAGGGTCTCGCTTCCTGATGGCTACATGTTCTTTTGTCCGGATTCTAAGTAATGTGTTTTTTCCAATGGAGTATGCTTCACATTAAGAGCATGCTGTAATGTAAACCACGTTGGGGGGTCTCACAGTTTAAATGGTCTTTTATGTGAGTAACCACCTGTGGGGTGGTTAGACTTACCTTGGGAGTTTGAATGATAAAATTGCACCAGTGACATTTCCCACATTGGTGCATGCCTTGGGGTACATCAAAGGTGTGTGCCTGCAGCCTCTTTTCTGATTCGAAAGTGGCTTTGAGAGACATGCTCTTTTTGTAGCAGAATTTTGGCTGGCTTCTAAGGATTAGGGCTAGCTCTGGGTGCTCCGCTATGAGTGTCCAGTTTTTAAACAGGCCATCTTTGATGCTGGTGGCATCTAGAGAGATGGGCAAGGGGGTGGTGTCCTATGGTGCCTGAGCATTGGGGTGGAATCCATCCTTAAGGATGGGGTGGGTACAGGGTTTCTCTCCTTGCGATTGCCAGTCCCATGACTCTGGAGACTAGATCCTCTGAGTAGTGCCTTTCCAGGAAGATGTCCTTGAGGCGCTGGCATGTGAGGTAGAAACAGTCTTCCTCACTAAAAATTCTGCTTAGCTGTATGTACTGCCCCTTCACAATGTTCCGCTTCATGAAAGGACATGTATATGTATATGCATACATATATATATATATATATATATATATATATATATATATGTGTGTGTGTGTATGTATATATATATATATATATATATATATATATATATATATATATATATATATATATATATATAAATGGATTCACTTCAGAATCCCAAATTACAGAAACATCGAATTTCATATGATCAAGACCATATGATCGATGATGTTATGTTGTCCTATCTTGCCTTCATTCTTACAATGATGGGTTTGGAGCCGAATCTTGGCTCCGACTCGGCCGAATACATAGCTGAAAGACTCAAACTTGGCTCGTGGCAAGTAGGTATCCCATAATGCAGTGGTGTAATTCCCCAGATCTCATTTGCCGCTTTACGAGGTTGGATGCACTCATCTTGGCCGTGGCTAAGTTGTAAAAAATTTTCTTCATTTTTCCTTTTAGAACCAGTAATCTTTTTTTATATTTTAGTAGATAGTGTTTTTCTTACATTGTAATTACATAGTTTTCAAATTTAGTAATACCTAAATTGATGTCCTTCAAGGATGCATCTGCAGTCCTAACAAATGGGTTGTCCTGTCGTCAGGCAGCCCTTCGGTCGGCCGGATTCCAAAGTCTGGGTCTGGCCTCGGCTGGTGTCGCACTTCACCCGACGTCATCTCTGCTGGTCTTCGGGTATAAAGGCATCAGCCGACGCCATTTTCCTCAGTCTTTCTTGCCGCGTGGCGCCCGAAGCAGAAGCTGTTCGCAAGTGCCGGTCGGTCAGATCCAGAGATTACTACTACCGAATACTACTTCGAAGACTTCTAAAAGCTAAGTACCCCATTGGGGACTCTTTCTTGCCTCAGCCGATGTCAGAAAAAGTGAATAACTGTTTAACTTGTGGGAAACAAATACCTCATAAAGATTTCCCCTCTTACTGCTTACCTTGTTTAGGCCCAGACCACGACGTAGCAGCCTGTTTAGCCTGTGCTTCCTTCAACCGACGAACGCTTAGGCGTCGGTCGGAGTTTGCTGAACGGTTTTTCGGCTCAGATTTTGCGTACATTATGCCGTCGGATCCTCCGACTTCTCAAATTGTTAAGAAACGCAAAGAAAAAGACCAACACTCGCGGTCTGCGGTTTCGGCCGAAACCACGGTTAAGCAAACCGCGAGTGTCTCGGTTTCGGCCGAAACCGAGCAAACGGGTCAATCTTCAGCCGAATCCATGACTACTACCGAGGCTCCTGCTACCCTAGTTGAATCGGCCTCTGAAGTTTTGCCTATTAATGTGGTTCCTTTAGAATTATCGGACACCATCCCTTTGGATGTCTCTACCCCAGCACGTGGTGCTGCTAGGCCTCCTGCAGCCATGTCTATAAAGGCCTTTGCCAGGGCTAAAGCAGCCAAATCTGCTAAATCTGTGCCTGTTAAGCCCCCCTCACACAGGCCCAGTTCCAGTTCTCAAATGCTTACTCTGGCAGAGGATCTCATCTCTTTAATAAGGGGATCCCAATCTCACCCAGACAGGGCCTCTCAGCCTCCAGAAAAGAGACCTAGAGCAGAGCCCCCTGAGCCAGTGTCCTCAGATGATTCTTCTGATGTTTCAGACAATACAGACCATCCAGAGGCTCCTTTTTCTACTTATGAAGATTCCGATGCTGAAGAATCTATCCCTTCTGCCTCTCCACCAGAGGAATTTTCCTTTGGGGAAACCTTACATGCCATGAGAGAGCAATTCCAATGGCAGGGACAAGATTTCTCTGATTCAAGAAAAAGGCTTAGGACATTTCTACATTTACCGCAGCATAGGCCCTTAGCTATACCTCCAGTTCTTTCTGTTGTGGATGATGCATTTAATGATGTTTGCACTGCTCCTGATACTTTACCTCCAGCCCCTGCCAAGCCCGATAGGTTTTACAGGGTCCCAGACACTCATCACCACCTATACAAGGCTCCCCTTGCAGATCCTGAGACTATCTCCCAGGGGCCTAAGGCAGTAGCTTCGACCTCAGCAAAAAACCCTCTCCCTTCTGAAAGGGAATCCAGGTCCTTAGAGATGGGGTAAAAAAGTTTACACCTCTGCTACTCTCTCAGCTAGAGCTTTGAACTGTCAGTTTCATATGATCCAATACCAAGAGTTCATGCTTGATCAGTTAACTAAGAAACTGTCCTCTGATGATTCCTTAGATAAGAAATATGTTTTAGAAATGGTGAATAACATTCAGCAGGTTAGTAACCATTCTTTAAAATGTGGCTATGATGCACTGGAGGCTTCATTTAGATCAGCCATGACTGGCACAGTTATAAGAAGGCATGCATGGTTGAAAGAACAGGTCTTGCCGGATCATGTTAAAGCAAAGCTATTAGATGCTCCTATGGATAAGGTCAGTCTATTTGGTTCTCCTGCCCAGCAAGTAATGAAGAAAATGGAAGAGAAGGCAAAATCTGTACAAACAGTTAAAGATTTCTTACAGGTTCAGCCCCCAAGGTTTAGCAGGAACTGGCCTTCAAAAAATTGGTCCTTTCCAGACTCCTCTAAACCTCAGAGAGGCAGGAATAGATGTTCCAGAGGCAGAAATCAATCCAGAGGAGGTGCCTACAGAGGACGCCAGTGGCAAGGCAATAACCAACGAGGCACAGACACTACCACTGCCACTGCAACAGGACAATCACAGTAACTTGGCTCTGACACTGCCTACCAGGGAACAAATAGCAGCACCCTTAGGCGGAAAGTTAGCCTTATTTACAAAAAATTGGCACTATATCACAAGAGACAAGTGGATTTTACAAACTATAGACCAAGGCTACAGGTTTCATTTCCACACCTTACCAGTAAAAAGAGGAATGCCAAACCTACCTCCAAATCAAAAAACAGAAGCTCTAAAACAGATAGCCCAATTAACAAAAATGAGAGCTGTGGAAAGGGTACCACCTACAGAACAGGGCAAAGGATTCTACTCCAGACTCTTCCTAGTACCAAGAAAAGAGAAAAGTTGGAGACCTATTCTCGACCTGTCCGCTTTAAACACATTCATCATTGTTCCAAAATTCAAAATGCTGACCCTACAGCAACTTCTTCCCATGCTGGGCAAGGAGTGTTGGCTGGTAACTCTAGATCTCAAGGAGGCATACCTGCACGTCCCCATACGACCAAATTGCAGAAGATACCTCAGATTTCTTGCAGGATCAGAGCATTATCAATTCTCAGCATTGCCCTTTGGCTTATCTACTGCGCCCAGAGTATTCACAAAATGCCTGGCATCAGTAATCGCTCATTGCAGGCTACAGGGAATCCAAATTTATCCATACCTGGACGACTGCCTGATACAAGCGGACAACAAAAGCAAGCTGACAAAAGACTTACAAAGAGTCATTTGCTTACTACAAGCCCTGGGATACACAGTCAATTTAAAAAAGTCAAGACTGATACCATCCCAAACAAGAACATTCTTGGGTGCAGAATAGGACACAGTAAAACAGATGGCATTCCTAACTGCAGAAAAACATGAACAACTCCCTCTTTACTTCTTGGCATTAACAAAGCAGAACAAACTAACAGCAAGGAAAGTACTGCAGGCCTTGGGCTTCATGGCATCATGCATAATCCTGGTCCCCCATGCCAGACTGCATATGAGAAAGCTACAGTGGTACCTAAAGAATTTATGGTCTCAACACAGGCACAGCTTAGAAACCGAAATACCACTAATCCCATGCCTGAAACAAGAGTTCCTATGGTGGGCTCAAGCATGCCAGTCAAACCCAGGCTTGCCCTTCCACAAATTGCAAGCAAGCCAAACCATCACAACGGACGCCTCAGACCTAGGTTGGGGGCACACATGCTGGACAAATGCATACAAGGATTATGGACTCCAGACCAGCTGCACCTGCACATAAATCAAAAAGAAATGCTGGCAGTAAAACTAGCAATCCAGAATTTCAGACCATTCCTCAAAGAAGGCCATTTAATGATAAGGACAGACAACACCACAGTCATGTGGTACATCAACAAACAGGGAGGCACTCATTCATACCCCTATGCCGAATGACTCTGGACCTATGGAATATGGCTCTGAGCTACAACATCCAGTTACAGGCAATATTTGTACCGGGAAAAGAAAACATCCTAGCAGACATGCTAAGCAGAACTACCTCGGATGCTCACGAATGGATGCTACACCCGGACATCTTCAAGGCCATCACAAAGAAATGGGGAATGCCACAAATAGACCTATTCGCATCCCCACTCAATCACCAGCTCAAGAAATTCTGCACAAGGACATACCACCCACTTGCATGGAAGGTGGACTCTCTATCCTTCAGTTGGAAAGGCCTGACAGCATATGCATTTCCACCTCTTCCTTTGATACACAAGGTACTACTGAAAATCAAAGAGGAACGTCCAAGGATAATTCTGATAGCTCCAAATTGGCCAAGACAACACTGGTATCCATTGCTGAGGAGCATGTCTCAGGGAAGAACGTGGACACTACCCCTGATGCCTTTGATGTTAACTCAGAACGACTACAACATCATGCATCCAAACCTAAAAACTCTGCAACTGACTGCCTGGGACATTACATAACAGCAACTAACCCAGATTTATCCCAAAGGGTTAAAGACATTATCCTTGAGGCCCGCAGACCTTCAACAAGAAGGAACTATGCAGGAAAATGGAAAAGGTTTGTCATTTGGAGTACTGAAAGAGGAAAAGATGTGTCAAAGATAGATATTGCTAACATCCTGGAGTACTTGGCAGAGCTTCTCCATACAGGCCTGTCCTATTCCTCCATCAAAATACATGCATCAGCTATTTCTGCAAAATACAGCTTCGATCCCCCTGTCTTCTCACATCCTCTACTCAGGCAGTTCCTCAGAGGAATCAAGAATGTAAAACCTCCTAGGAAACCACCATTACCAGCATGGGACTTGAACTTTGTGCTAGAGAAATTGACACTCCCTCCATTTGAACCAGCAGCAACAGCAGATCTTCAACACCTATCCTGGAAAACTGCTTTCCTACTGGCAATTACTTCAGCAAGAAGGGTTTCGGAACTACAGGCCTTAATGGCAGTACAACCCTTCCTAATCTTCCATCAAGATAGAGTGTCCATGAGAACTAATCCTACATTTATGCCTAAGGTGGTATCCAGAGTGTCTCTAAACCAGGCAATCCACCTACCTACCTTCTTTCCCAATCCACAGAACAGGGGGGAAAGACTGCTGCATACCTTGGATGTACATAGACAGTTGCGCTACTACCTGGACAGAACCAAGGGCAATAGAAAAACTGACCAGCTTCTAGTAGCTTATGCAACAGGAAGGGAAGGAAAAGCAATTTCCAAACAGACATTCTCCAAGTGGATAGGAAATTGCATAAGATTCTGTTACTCCTACCATGGAAAGCAAATTCCACAGAACATAAGACCTCACTCTACAAGGGCTACAGCCACTACCACAGCTTTCTTACGAGGAGTGGCTACCAAGGACATTATTGAGGCGGCTACTTGGACCTCCGTGCATACATTTGCCAAGCATTACAACTTACCTCTATACTCTAGATCCCGAGCAGGGTTTGCCACTGCTGTATTGCAAGGGATCCTAACTACACCATAATTCTTCTTCCTCCTCCCCTAGTTTGGCTATGGTATTCTACCCATTTGTTAGGACTGCAGATGCATCCTTGAAGGACATAGTACAGTTTTGTACCTACCATAAATGTAGATGTCCGAACAGGATAGCATCTACAGTCAGGATTACCCACCCTCCTTCCCCTCTGTGGTACTCCTAGGGTATTTACCCTCCTAATAGCTAGCTAAGGGGGGATCTCTTATGGTGTATTTGTTTGTATATATGTACATACATGCTTATTTTTTGTGTTTACCTACTATTTTTTTTGGAAACATTGGCATTTACCCAAAATTTAGTTTTCCAAGAGGGCAACTGACATCTGGGGCAAGAAACACTGAGGAAAATGGTGTCGGCTGATGCCTTTATACCCGAAGACCAGCAGAGATGACGTCGGGTGAAGTGCGACACCAGCCGAGGCCAGACCCAGACTTTGGAATCCGGCCGACCGAAGGGCTGCGTGATGACAGGACAACCCATTTGTTAGGACTGCAGATGCTATCCTGTTCGGACATCTACATTTATGGTAGGTACAAAACTGTACTTTATAGTTTTATTCCCTTTGGTGCTGCTTTTGGCTGTCGTTTCTTAGGCCTTCCAGTATCCCTTGTAGTGGTTGTTGTTGTGTCTTGTATACAAATAGTAGCTTGTTTAAGTTAGAGAGCTCTTTGCCTGTTTTAGTTTGAGGGCTTGTAGTTAGTGTGTTGTTTTTTCTAGGAAATACAGCCGTTTGCGTTAGAGGCCCAATTTTTTTCCCTTGTTGTCTGTCTCCCTAGTGTTTCCTGTAGTTAGCTATAGATCTGTTTAGTTTAGTAAGCTAAATTTCTTGTTGGTATATTGTGGTGTTATCTTTATCATGTCCAAAGTCCCAAAAGATAGGGAACATAAGCCTTCGGGCTTCAAAAAATGCCAGAAGTGTTCACAAAAAATGTCTATCACAGACGGTCATGTCATATGCATGTATTGCCTTGGAGCTGTTCATTTACAAGAGGATTGTACATTTTGTCACTCCTTCAGTGCCAGGGTTTTACAAGAAAGGAGAAACAAATTGATCCTTAAAGGGCTCTTAAAGCCAACTTTTGAGGAAGCTATACACAGTTCTTCTTCCTCTTCTTCTTCTCCGTCTTCTAAAAAGGACAAACCTCAAAAGAGACAATCACCTGCTACATCAGCTTAGTCGGAGCCGCCAGTCAAATTACCAAAAATTTCTAAGGCCACTACCTCCTCGGCTCCACAGTCCTCGGAGCCTTCGGAGGTTATTACTGATTGACAACCCTGGTTCTTCAGTTCCAAAGCCTTCGGAGCCGCAAGATACCTCTTCTCGGGGCCGGTCCATGGATATTTCACCGGTTTGCCTGACACTGAGTTCTCCTGTTTTGCACAGGTCTCATTCTCCATCCCTTTCCTCCAAGTCCACCAGGAGCTTATCTGACGATGACATGGAACGGGTGGTGCGCAGACTCTTGAAGTCGCCGGCGCTGACTAAATTATTTTCAGCTACAAACCATTTGGTCCCGGAACCTACTTATACCAGTTGTACCCACTGTTGTTCCTCCTCCGAGCCAAGCTGGACCTTCAGTGCTGGAGTGCTTAGTACCACTTACTGTGGATCCGTCAATTCTGAGACCCCCTTCGGTTTTCACAGAGCCGACTTCTGCTCCGACATTCTCTATACTGTCCGGAGAGTCTGGGAGCTGGGGTCCCCGGTCAGCCCTGAGGGGGATTTTCAGCCCCAGTCATCTTCGGTGCCAAGCCTCTCCTTTGGAGCATCGGCCCGGGTTAGCTCAGCTCCTACATCAGCCTCTGGTCTGATCTTGCTGGTTCCAGTGCCTTCCTCTGTCTCCTCGGAGCCGAGGGAGTCTTCGGTGCCATTGGGTTCTGCCTTTGAGCTGTTGAGGAGTGTGCTGTCTACCCATACAGCTCCACATAAGGATACCAGCACTCGTCCCCCTAAGACACCGGCTACTGTTCCGGCACCACCCATTCCACAGGACAGCAGAGATCCAGAGTCTCAGGATCCCCCATTGGGCAAACCCCTCTCCTCTGAGGCCTCCCCAGAATATCCTTCTGAGGAGCCACCTCGGAAGAGAACTTGCAAGAGGAAGCACTTAGACTCTTCATATGAGTCTGTCACTTCAGACACTGACCTTGAGAAGTCAGAAGGGTCCCCACAGTCGTCCTCTGATGATATCTCATTTGCAGATATTCTAGAGACCCTGAAGCAGAGAGGCAGCTGGTAGGCCACCACCCCTTCTGATGAGTCAGTGCACCCTGGAGGCTTTTGGATCTCAACCTTCAGCCTCCTGGGTGTCTCCGCCTTTCGATGAGCTAATGGACCTCGTTAGTCGAAAGGGGTGGGAGTCACCTGACACAATGGAACCAGTCCCTCGGAGGTCAAACAAATTCTTATCTGCTCTTTCGGGAAAGAATTTTCTCACTAAGGGGGTACCCGTAGATGCTATGGTGGTGCCAGCAGCCACCAAGAAGGAACTTTCAGAGAAATCCTCATCTGTTCATCCTCTGAATAAAGACTCTCGAATGATGGATAGATACGTGAAGCGTGTCTTTTCTTCAGCGACATTTACAGTCCGATCGCTGAACTACCGAACTCACTTCACAAGGCTACAAAGAGACGACCTGAAAGAGCTAGGAGATTCTCTACAAGGTACATTAGCTGTGGGGGTGAATGAGAAGGTCTCCTCCCAGCTATCAACCTTAAATTCCATCGTCAACTCCTCCATGAGGCTGATATCCTGTGCAGCTGATGGAGCGAGTAGGGCAGTGGGTTCCGGAGTTTCCTTTAGGAGACAGTCCTGGATGCACTTGTGCAATTGTGCGGAGCCTTTTAAGTCTGCTTTTACTAATGCCCCTTTTGATGGTTCCTCACTCTTTGGACCCAAAATAAAAGACACTCTCACCCGATGCAAGCAGAAAGGAAAAACTGTCTCTGCAATAGGAGTTTGTTTTTCTGTACCTTCAAGACCTTATCCTGAAGGTCAGAAGAGTGGGAAAATGTGGTTCAAAAGATCCCAGAGAGTTTTCCAGGACGCATGGGGTGATTCCTTCCCCAGGGGCAGAGGGGGAAGCAACAATGGTAGACACCACCCCAGAGGCAGATGGGGCCCGCAGAACCAGGGTGACCATGATTCCTTTCGCGGACGCCCTTATCAGCGCTCCTGAAAGAAGGCCCAACTGCTCTACTCTGGAGGCAGTCGGGGGACGTTTATCTATGTACCTAGAAGCCTGGCAAACTATCACAAGAGAAAAGTGGATACTAAGAATAATATCCAGAGGAGAATAATATCCAGAGGATATTCCATTACCTTCTCCAATCCTGTTCCACAGACCAGAACAATCCCAGATGTTCCACCCTATCTAAGGGAGCAAGCATCTATGGAGATTCAAAAGTTCCTGCACAAAAGAGTCATCCAAGAAGTCCCCACAGACCAAATAGGATTTGGAACTTACTCAAGATTCTTTTTGGTGCCAAAAAGAACAGGGAACTTGAGACCCATATTAGACCTAAACAAATTAAATGAATCTGTCAAGAAGTCAAAGTTCCGAATGGTGACACTGCAGTCTATACTTCCCTTTTTAGGGAAGGACGATTGGATATGCTCGATAGACCTACAAGATGCTTACTACCACATAAAAATGGACAGGACATCGAGAAGGTACTTACGCTTCCGGCTGGGAGCCAGTCATTATCAGTTCCGTGCTCTGCCCTTTGGTCTCACTACAGCCCCCAGAGTGTTCACCAAATGCATGGCAGTAGTCATGGCTCACGTGAGGCTTCTTGGATTCTAAGTGTTTCCATATCTAGACAACTGGCTCCTGTCTGCCACCACCAAGCATCTATTCCAACAAGCCAGAGATCTGACTTTGGACGTTTGCGCTCAGTTGGGTATTACAGTCAACTTTCAAAAATCTGCCTTGTTGCCCTGTCAACATATTACTTTTATAGGCACAGATCTAGACACCGCTTCTATGGTAGCACGCCTTCCAGCAGACAGAGTTACAGCACTCAGACAGCAGATGCTTTATTTTCTTCGCAAAACCAAGGTGAAAGCAAAGATAGTTTTAAGATTATTAGTGACAATGGCTTCCACAATAACACTGGTTCCTCTTGCCAGAATGCATATGAGGATCCTTCAGTGGCTGTTGTTCTCCCAATGGTCACTTCAAGAGCTTCCTATGTCTCACCCATCAGGATAACAGAATCATGCAAAAACGACTTAAGATGTTGGATACAGTCCAGCCATGTTACCATAGGGGAGACCCTTTGTTCTGCAACAACCTACAGCTACCCTGACCATGGACGCTTCCCAGATAGGGTGTGGGGGGCATTATCTGGGGAGAACAGTCCAAGGTACATAGCAAGAACACGAGGCTCACTTGCATATAATTTTATGTGTTTATGTTTATTTTATTTTATAATGTAATGTTATTACCTCTGTCTTTAATCTTTGTCTTAAATAACAATTGTATGTTCCTATGTAATAATGTAAACCTTATGTATATTAATATTTGTACATGTGGAGCTTTTCTCCCCAGGCCTCCGCTGAAAATGGACATGTATCCAGTCGGATTATCCCGGTCAACAAATGTAAAATAAAATAAATAAATAAATAAAATATAAATGTCCTAGAGAAGAGAGCAGTGCATCTTGCATTGCATGCACTTCACAACTCTCTCCCTCTAGGGACAGTTGCGATACAGTCAAGACAGTATGTCTGTAGTATGGTACATAAACAAGCAGGGGGGAACCAGATCTTACCATCTTTGTCATGAGACCCTAAGAGTTTGGCAATGGGCGGTTTCTTCCCAGCGCTTTCTGATAGCAGTGCACATTCTGGGAAGTCCAACGTCATTGCAGACAAGCTGAGCAGGGCAATTTTAATGCCTCACGAGTGGTCTCTCAATCAGAATGTAGCGGAAAGCATTTTCCGAACATGGAGTCTGCCTTGTGCGATCTTTTTGCCACTCCCATGAATGCCAAGTGCAGCAACTACTTTACCCTAATCCCCCCTCCGGGGGAGACACTGAGAGACGCACTTCCCCATGATTGGCCCTCGAGACTTCTGTATGCCTTTCCTCTGTTACCTCTCATACCCAGAGGCATTCAGAAAGCACAGTACTTGGGAAGCAGGATAATTCCCATTGCTCCTTACTGACCTCGTCAAGTTTGGTTCCCCTTCCTTTGGTCTCATCTTCAGGAGAAGCCTTGGACTCTGGACCCAGTTCCAGACCTACTGGTACATATGTCAGGTGCGCTTCATCCTTCTTTCCACACCCTAAAATTGACAGCTTGGCTGCTCCACTTCCCAATCTTGTCAGGCTTCAGAATTTCACTCCTACAGTTAAACATATGTCCTCTCATAAAGCTTCCACCAGAAAACTGTATTCTAGCAAATGGAAAAGGTTTTCCCTCTGGACTCAAAACAGGAACATTGATCCTTTTTCTGCAACCATCCACTCTGTTTTGGAATTTTTGGCAGAGCTCTTCCAACAAGGTTCAGCTGCAGCAACCATCAGTGTACAGCTTGCTGCAATCTCAAATTTCCACATTGGTGATTCTACCTCGAACTTAATGTCACACAGGTTGTGTAGAGCCTTCTTGAAAGGTGCCTCCTTATTAAGACCTCCCTTTAAGGAACCCCTTTCTCCTTGGGATTTAAATTTTGTTCTATCTCACCTGATTTTACCACCTTTTGAACCCTCATCATCTTCAGACCTCAAGTTCCTTTCCTGGAAGACCATTTTTCTGGTGGCTATAACATCTGCTAGAAGAGTGTCGGAGTTGCAAGCTCCATCTGTTAAACCACCATATCTGATACTTCATAAGGATAGGGTATCCTTGCGAACTAATCCATCCTTTTTACCTAAAATCTCTTCTTCAACTAACATAAATCAATCTATTGAGCTTCCAGTGTTTTTTCCTAATCACAGCAACGAGGCAGAATACAAATTACATCAACTAGACATGCACAGACAACTCAGATTCTATTTGCATAGGACAAAAGATTTTAGAAAATCTGATCAGTTATTCGTATCCTTCTCTGACACAAAGAAGGGTAGCTCAGTTTCAAAAACTACTCTTTCCAACTGGCTCTCAAACTGCATTACAGTCATTTATACCTCAAATAACAGAGATTTACCATTTAAGGTGAAGGCTCATTCCACTAGAGCAATGGCTACATCTTCTGCCTTTCAAGCCAGAATTCCTATGGATAATATTTGTGCAGCAGCTACCTGGAACACTCCTCATACATTTATCATGCATTACAAAGTGATTTTGGCCTCCAGGGACAAGGCCTCCTTTGGTTCCATGGTGCTTAAAGGTGTACTCTCGTGAGCCACCCAGGGAAAAGGTGCTAGGCACTTTGTCCCATCATTGTAAGAATGAAGCTGAGATAGGCAACATAACATAAAGAAGTTATGTACTCATGATAATGTTCCATGATTGTTGTCCATCTCGCCGTTCATTCTTATGAACTCTACCTCCTTCCCCCTTCCTGAGTTCTTTGTTTCAGTATATAGTTGTTTACAATTCATTTAGTAGTAGCAGCAAACAAGATCTGGGGAATTACACCACTGCATTATGGGATACCTACTTGCCACGAGCCAAGTTTGCGTCTTTCAGCTGTGTATTCGGCCGAGTCTGAGCCAAGATTCGAATCCGAACCCATCATTGTAAGAATGAACGGTGAGATGGACAACAAACATGGAACATTATGGTGAGTACATAACTTCTTTTTTCGGAATATCAAGATTCCAAAACAAAAAAAAAATCTTTTTAAACTTTTCTGCACCCCCAACACCCCCGCTACATAAATATACCAGCTCCGAGATCGCAGTACAGCAAGGAAAAGGCAAATCTCCCATTCTGCGTTGTATGCAGCTGTCCGTTCAGAATTTCGAAGTTCTAAAACTTTGATCATATAATTTCAACCATATGAATTTCGAAGTTTTAGGATTTCAGGATTCTGAAGGGAACCTATATATATATATATATATATATATATATATATATATATATATATATATTATTTATTTTTTTATTTTATTTTACATTTGTTGACTGGGATAGTCCGACTGGATGCATGTCCATTTTCAGCGGAGGCCCGGGGAGAAAAGCTCCAAGGGTAAGCAGATACAGCATTACATAATACCAGCATTACATATTACAAACAGACTATTTACAGAGGTTACTTAAGTAAGCAAGTTAAACAAGTTCATAGGTTCATAGGTTTATACTAGGCTATCTGCCCTAAGGCATTTATAAGCCCAGCCCAAAGTTTTGTGGCTTACGCCACCCCTTATATGAAAAAATACTGTGCCCATTAGTTTGTTGTGCCTCTGTCCAGCAGTGACACAGAGATGATTCCCGGGGTAAACCTACGATCTCCCATCCACAGGTCAAGATTTCTCTTGAACAGAGCCAGCGAGGTGCTCTGCCTCGCATGGACCGGGATTTTATTCCACAGCATAGGGGGTCTCTGAGTGATAAATCTATCCCTCCAGCACGTCCTATTTATATCCGTGCTAAGGTTTAAGTTGCTTGCTCTAGTGGTTTTGGTGGATTTGGATTTTTTGAGGTGGAGCATGTCCATTAATTCCGGGTTGGACATGGCCTTGTATGTCAGGCACATGTCACCTCTGAGCAGACGGTATGCGACTGAATAGAGCTGGAGTTTCTTCAATCTGGCAGCATATGACAGATTTTGTAGTCCCTTTATCCTTTTGGTGAGGAACTTTTGGGGTCTCTCCAATTGCTGCAGATGTCGGGTGAGATACATCCCGAATGGGGCATAGTACTCGATCACTGGTGTGATAAGTGAAGAGTACAGGGGAACAATGACCTCACTAGATCTGGATGTGAATCCCTTCATGATCAGGTGGGCAATGTAGAAGGTCTTTCTAACCACTTTAGCAGAGTGTCAAAGAAAGGCCACTGTCAACCTGGGTCCCCAGGTCCCTGATAACCTCTTCTGTGCTTAGTGGATTGCCACCTATATGGTAGCTTGGGGTTACCTTGTTTTTCCCGAAGGGTATGACTATACATTTTTTGGCGTTTAACTTCAGGCCATGGCTCTGGCAGCAGCTATCTGTTTCCATGAGTCCCTTCTGAAGGATATCCGTGTCCGATGCACTTTCCACTATGGCGCCCAGTTTGCAGTCGTCTGCAAACTTTGTCAGCCAAAGTCCTCCCATGTTGGCCTGTACTTCTGAGAAGTAGATACCGAACAATAGGGGGCCATGGACCGAGCCCTGTGGGACACCACTTGTGACCGGCTTGGAGTCTGACATAGCGCCAGCAACTCTAACCCTGTGGATTCTGTCCTTAAGCCAGTTTGCAACCCATCTCGTGACATATGGGTTTACATTTAAGCTGGTAAGTTTTTCTACAATACCCGAGTGGGGTATTGTGTCGAAAGCCTTTGCAAGGTCAAGGTAGGCTGTATGGACTGCCTTTCCCTCATCAATGGCCTTGTTGACTGTTTCGAAGAAGTCGACCAAGTTCAAAAGGCATGATCTGCCCCTGACAAAGCCAAACTGGGTCGGGTCCAATGTCTGCAAGACCCCTATATCTTTGTTTATGAGCTCCATTATGATCCTCTCCATAGCTTTGCAGACTAGACTTGTTAAGCTTATGGGGCGGTAATTACCAGGGTCCGTAGAGGCACCGCCTTTGTGGAGTGGGACCACAGTTGCCGTACGCCATTCCTTGGGCACGTATCCTGTGGTAAGGCTGAGATTAAACAGCTGCCTTACAGTTACAGTTAATCCTGAGCGCAAGTCATGATTAAATTAAATTACACAGTAAACTGGTTAACAGATTTTTACACATTCAAGAGAGAGTTAGCCAGGCTTGATACATTGACATAGCCAGTTAAGTGACAACTGTTGTTTGAGTCTAGTTTTAAATTGACCTAAGGTGGAAAGTAAGGTAATATCAGCTGGAAGAGAGTTCCAGGATCTACTTACAGAGTTTGCAAAGAGAGAACCACAGGCTGTGTTATTAATTTTGCTAGTCTGAATTAGTAGTTTGTTAGAGGATCGAAGTGGTCTAGGATTGTTATAGGGGGTGATAATATTTTTAAGTGCAGGAGTATTGTCCGGATTATAGAGGATTTTCTAGGCCATAATCAGTTGGTTATACTGGATTAGGCTGGGTAGTTCAAGCCACCCAAGCTGATTTAGATTGATGCAATGATGTGTCCTAAAAGGCAGCCCAGTGGCAAACCTGGCAATGTGGTTGTAGCAAATTGAGAGTTTGCTAAGGACAGTCTTGTTTAAATTCGAGAGTAGAGGGGATGCATACAGAAGGGTTGAAAGAAGGTGAGAGCGAGCTATGGCAATTTTAGCTGGAGGGGTTAGGAAGGCTTTTATTCTGTAAAGTGACCCTAGTTTTTTTATTGATGGTTTTGATAGTTTGGTTAACGTGTAGGTCAAATTTTAGATTATTGTCTATGATGACACCTAATAGTTTTGTAGAGGGGTCAGGGGAGATTATTGTGCCATCATTTGATTTTATGGTAAAGGTGAAAGCGGTAGACCTACGTGTTGGTGAAAATAACAGCATTTTAGTTTTTTGGGATTTAGGATCAGAGGGTGTTCAGAAAGCCAGTTTTCTATTGTATTAAAGGTGGTCTGGGTAGCTGACCATAACTCTACTGGAGATGTGGCTGAGCAAATCAGAGTAGAGTCATCAGCATATTGGATACAGCTGACTTTTGGGATGACAGTATAAAGGTCGTTAATGAAGATGAACAGCAGCAAGGGCCCTAGTATAGAGCCTTGTGGTACTCCAAGGGTGTTAGGTAGAAGGTTAGAGAGTTTGTTCTGCCAGAGGACAGCCTGCTGTCGACCATTCAGGTATGATTGAAACCATTGAAGGGCTCCAGTATCTAGACAGAATGTTTGCATGGTGTGGA